>NC_136010.1:10668979-10908979 GCF_048128805.1 Centroberyx gerrardi
TAAGAAGAAAAGAACATGCATATATGTCATGTACATATACAAAGATATCACTAACACGCAATGAGACATCCGTTTTTTTTTTTTCCTTGTGTGCTTACGTTTGCAAGAATGACTGAAGGATTGACTCATGTCTGTGTATGCATTGATTGTTAAGCAAAATGATTGGAGTGCTACAGTTTGCTGTTGCACTGATTATAATGAAATGGATAATTTTGATTTTTTACATCAGAGATTCAGAATCATTGTCCAAAAACTGGACAATGTGGTCCTCTAATGTATATTAATGAAATGTGTACTATGGTGGTATTTTGATCCTGGTTAATGATTGGCTTAAATGTATCATTAAGACATCAACATTTTTTGGTGATGTAAGCCACAGTCATGCCTGTAGTCAGAAGATGGGTGGTTTTGTTTGAAGCCGAAATCCACTTTGGGGTGCCCACTGGCCTGTTAGCCAAGGTGAACCTGCTAGCCTGGTCCAAAGTTGTTCATGTTAAGTTGTTTCATCCCTGCTATCTAATCGAAATGTTTTGAATCCCCCTGCCCTCTAATGGATGCAGAACATTGTCATGTTGATAATCAGTCAGGCTCTCTGTTTACATGTTTCTTTGCATAGTAGGGCAGTGTTACTTTCCAACAGAATAAGGAATAGGTTAACAGTCAAATGTGACTATGTAATGCGCGTGATGGTTTAGGTGAGATTTGGCTTTTCTACATCAACACAGGATATCCAGGTTAAGCTTATATTTGTGTATTGTTCTTAACAAGGGTATAGTGTCAAAAGTAGGCTGGAGAGTGCTGTTAGCTGAGGATGATAGCTACATAATATTTGGCAGCCAAGTCAAGGGTATAAGAAAATCTGAACATTTTCATGTGCTATGTGCCAGCTGCCTATGATCATAGTTGACTTTGATAGGTTAAAGTTTTGAGTTGTGTTGACAAGGTCTACTAAATAATGTAGTCTTGGGGGATCTTTTGGCCCAGTTAAACTGGACTTTGAAAAAACTGTAGAGGTGTAGTTGCCTATGCTATATCGTAATAACCCTTCACTAGAAATGTGTGTGGGAGAATGTAATTGTTCTAGTACTGAATTTAGGGAGGGAGGCTTTTGTCAGCAGGTATCCACCAGATTGTTTTGTGCTTTTAGGGTGAGTTTGCTGTTTTTTTTTTTTTGTTTTTGTTTTTTTTTTGTTTTGTTTTGTTTTTTCTTCCTTCTTTTTTTTTTTTTTTTATTTGAAAAACAAACAGGTTGACTTAGAATTTGCAGTTTGACTCACTGTATGTATTGCTTTTTAAATTTATTTATTTTAATCCTAACGTGCAACGCTTTTTTCCCAATCTTGGTAGGCTGGTTTCCCCAAAGTTGTGTGAAATCGCATTGGCAAAAAAAATCACGCATATGACATTTATATATTGTTCAAGATGTCAGCTGAGAGAATACTTGATGCATTGACTTTGGGTTTAGTAATGCAGTAAATGAGTAACCAATCACTGGGGCTGTTATTTCTTTTTCATTAATGAGTATGAGCAGCTAGTGATTTTAGTGTAATTAAATAAATGCACTAACTTGTTTTTAAAAAAGAATCTTACTCAAGTAATGTGAAATCATTTTAGAAGCATATGGTTGATGTTGACAGGCTTGCAAAAATCTACAGGAATTGCTTTTTTTTTTTTTTCCTCCATATGTTTTGGGTTATTTTCTGTTAATTTGGGTTGGGGTGGCAAAAGGAAATATAGTAATGGATCAATTAAGTGTTTGAGACACAATTCTAGAACTGTATGAAATGTCACCAAAAATAAATTATTTTGATTTGGCTTTTGAGTGTCCCATTCCTTGTCTACAACCGTTTGTGCTGTCTGCATACAGCAAACATAAACACCAGTGCCAGTAGGTGAATGTGTTTCAGTTTTTCATAACGAGTAAATCGGCCATATTTGACCGTCTGTTTTGCTTGCAGGATCTATTGGGCCGCTGGTCCTTGTGTGTAGGGTGAGCCATTTGTTCAGTGTCTCTCTGGGAGACTTCCTTATCCTTAACATGGGCATGAGGCGAAGGCATTTATAGCATGCCGGGATGCCTGTCGGTGAGTCCATGCCTATATTGGGAAAGAAACCACACGTCAAACCCGTCCGTTTCGGCAGACTGCGTTATAGTCGGTATGCAAAGAGCAAGTCATTAGGCGTTATTACAGAATAAACGAAGTATTTGCTCTGGGCTGGGAGCTTCAGTGAGCGTAAGTGGCTTTCAAGCTCAAGACAGAGGGCGTGGCTGCGACCAATGACGTTGCTGTGTTTATGTCAAACAAGCAGCAAGCAGGCAACGCCGCACTCAGACCTTCAAATTGTGGATCATAAACGGTATGTTGTCTCATTTATAGAGGTAATTTATCGATACCCAATGTAAAGAGAATATTGAAAAAGCTTTCCCAAGTCATTGCAACGAATGGCATTCGATAATATTGGCTACAAGTGTCGATTGTTCCTCGCATCTCGACGCTAGCTCGGTAGCTAGCCTGCTAACTGGTGAAAATGTAGCTCGAGCTGACATTTCTTTGACCAGCCCGTCGCCTGCTGCTTGCCAGCCAGGCGGCACGTGCGACTTCCATACACTAGCTATCTCAAAAAGCGACAATTTGGTGTGAAACATGCAGCATTTTACGGGCCTTCTCTGTTCTTTTGTTTTGCAGCATGTTCTTGCCAAGCGAGCTAACGTTAGCTGTCAGTGTCACTCATCAATTTACATGTACATTGTTGGCATTTTGCTGACGCGCTGCTCGCGAGCGACCTAAAATAAGTACAACACTAGAATAAGCTTCAATTCACCAACATTACAAGCACCAACTAGTAAGAGTGTAAATTTGGAGCCATGGTGCCCTGACGATTTTTCTCTGAGCCTAAGATGATCATTTAAAAGGAAAAGAAGTAAGAAAAATATGCGCTTGGGGGAATTTGTTTTTACTTCAAGATAAGAGCATATGGCGCTGTGACGAAACAAGACAGATGTCTTTTCCTCATGCACGATTGCTTGCAACTCTGATCAAAATCATGTTTCATGATTATCTAAGCTTATGTAACAAATACATTTGTTGCCAAGATGTCTCAATGTTCGGCAAAGCAAAGACTAAAGGTGTCAGGATCACTGCATTGCCTTCCTATAAATTCAGTAGGCCTATTTGTCTGGCAAGGCTTTTCCTTATGTATGATTTCTTATGAAATAGGCTATAAGAACACATAGAAAAGTAAAAGTAGCAGGTTTTATTTTATTATTTATTATAATAAATAAAGAAAATATTCTCATTCTCAAACGTCTAGATGCAATCTAATGATGAGTTGGTAAGATTAAGCTTGAGAATGTTATTGCCAGTGTGCCAGTTCAGTTCAAATTACACCAAAGGGGTGAATATTTTGACAGACTACATTTCTGTTACTTCAATTTTATAATTCCAAATTAATTTCTAGAATTTCCTTTTTTCCTATAATGAAGTAAAACACTTAGTGGCACAGAACGCCATAGGAAAAAATCTCAAATTAAAGCTTTTTGAAAGAACCTTGCAACACATGCGCGCCAAAAGTCCAGGTGGTGCTGGTTTAAACGGTTAGCTACATGTAGGATGGATACTGGAGAGTGCTGGGGAGTGGATGCACTTATATTAATGTAACAGACACAATGTAATAAGGAATTGGTCACCTGGCACACACTCCCTGGCACTGACTGATAAGTAATTATATAATGTAACAAGGAGAGGAGACATTTCTAAAAATCCTATACTGTAAACATCATCACGTCCTTCTCAGATGAGACAGCTTTAATGGAAGATTTTGCTGCTATTTCCAGAACAGATGCCCCAGGGACTCTTTAACTTTCAATGTTTTCAAAGAGTGAAAACATCCTCCACATCTACTGTTATTATGGCATTCAGACTTACACAGCCCAGAGTTGGCCTCTCCAAAGATTAGATTTATTTATTTTCGTTCACAAATCCAGAACCCACTACAATCAAATATAGCTGTAGTTGTTTTTCATTTGTTTCAGTCTCAGTGCCAGCATTACAAGCCTTATCTTCAGATTTAAAATATGTCCTGTAGATTTGAAATAAGGCAGATGTAGTCTCCTCGTGCAAGATTGCTTTTAACTCTGACCTTGGAAACAACAATGAATGACCGTCATATTGTAGTTCTGAAGTTTTAACTTCTATTATAAATGAAATTTCCTCAACCAATCACATAGCCTTCGTAATGGGTTATACTTTATGAGAAACAGAGTTACCAAACGGAAGCAAACGGCAACTAAAATACACTTGTCAAACCATGTGAACTCGTAGATGTACAACCAAACAAAGTTACTGGTTGACATAGCACATATACACAGCATGTGAAAAGGCCCGCCTACAACTGACTTGTGGGTGGGAGTGATGTCAGCCGATTTAACCACACCATGCTTTACCACAAAGGCCCTGATTGGTGCTCTAGTTGCTTGCTGAATCAGGGGAATGTATTTTTTTTTAATAAGGACCAACATTAGTGACCACTGAAGCACCCTTTACAGAAACTACAGATTGGTTATACTAGAAACATCCAGGAGCACTTACTTAGTTTGTGCTTGCTAACGTCTGATTAATGATTGATCTTTATTTGCACATGTGCCTGTATTTGATTTTTTATTGTTTTCACACATCCATATTTAGGCACTGATGGGTGTGAAATGCTTGCATCTTAGTCTCTTTTGTAATTTGTAATTCATTTTATTGTGCTAATTTGTCACTCCTTACTAACTATAAACATTAATCTCTATAATGTCTTACAGCTTTTAAACATCTTGAAGAAGGTGTTCAGTGTGCTGCAGTGCCACCCCCGCCCGGGTGCCATGTTCCTCTGTTACACATGAGCTCTACTATGTGGTACATCATGCAAAGCATTCAAAGTAAATACTCCTTGTCCGAGCGGCTCATCCGCACCATTGCAGCCATCCGTTCCTTCCCACACGACAATGTGGAGGATCTCATTCGTAAGGTAGGCTTGCTGATCTCTTTGACTGGCTTCAACTTGATAGGATCTCTCCATGTTATCAGTTGTATTGACATCATATCCTCCCATATGCCTAAGGGTGCTGATGTGAACCGGATGCACGGCACACTGAAGCCCCTGCACTGTGCCTGTATGGTAGCTGATGCCGACTGTGTGGAACTGCTGTTGGAGAAGGGGGCAGAGGTATGGCATGGCTGACTTCTGCACATTGACTACGTTTACATGGACAGCAATAATCCCATATTAACCCAATTAAGTAAATAGTCTGAATAAGAAACTGCCACGTAAACAGCATTTTCTGATTACCGTAGCCCCGAATAAGGTCATAGTCAGAGTAAGCATAATCGCATTTAGACATGTGGAGTATTCCGATTTTAGTCGCATTATTGAAGGGCATTTTAGACATGTATACACCTTAATCAAACTATGACTATCGGAGTATTTGCAGCTTTTTGCGACACAAGTGGCAATCCAACTGCTTGATGACGCATGCTCTACCTTCTGGAGGTTGTTTACAGAGGAAAACGATGACTGATACCAGAAAAACAGAAATCACATCATTTTTGTGGTGAGGCTGAAACTGTCACCATGCTCAGGATTTTGAGGAAAATGGATATCATTAAGTTTTCAATAAAGGCTTAAACTGTGCATGTGTTCCAGTGACTTCTCCTTTGTTCTGTTAATCAGACTTTGCTCCGTAGCATGTAAACAGGAATATGAATGGAATAGTTCTATAAGCAACCCATTTAAACAGCTTAATAGGAATATTGTCTTATTTAAGGCCAATAGTTGGATTATTGCTGTCTATGTAAACGTAGTCATTGAGGAAGCTTATGATTTATTCATTCATTTTAATGTCAAGTCTAACTAGCAACAAGTCTCCCATTAATGTTGCCCAGAATTGTAAAAGGTCAGCAACCCCTCTGCTTATGATCATTCATTACACTGAATTTCCTTGTCAGGTGAATGCGTTGGATGGCTATAACCGCACAGCACTGCACTATGCAGCAGAGAAGGATGAGGGCTGCGTGGAGCTGCTGTTGGAGTACGGGGCGCAGCCCGACGCCCTGGACGGCAACAAGGACACTCCGCTGCACTGGGCCGCCTTCAAAGACAACCCAGAGTGTGTGAGGGCCCTGCTGGAGAGCGGAGCCTGTCCCAATGCCCGGGACTACAACAATGACACGCCTTTGAGCTGGGCAGCAATGAAGGGCAACCTGGAGAGCGTCAAAGTGCTACTAGACTACGGGGCCCAGGTCCACGTGACCAACCTGAAGGGCCAGACCCCTATCTCCCGCCTGGTGGCCCTGTTGGCCCGTGGCCTGGGCAGCGAACAAGTGGAAGAGTGCCTGGAGCTGCTGTGCCGGGCAGCTGGGCGGTTTGAGATCCGGCGGGCCGACGGCACCCTTCCCAGGGAGCTGAGTAAGGATCCCCAGCTACTGTCGAGGCTGACCAGCATGGTGGCTCAGGCCCCAACGCTCCGCGCTCTGGCCCGCTGTGCTGTCCGGCAGAGTCTGGGAGTGCAGTTCCTCCCCACTGCAGTAAAAGAGCTGCCTTTACCAGAGTCTATCAAAGACTATCTACTGCTGAGAGACTGAGGGGGAGGAGCCAGACGGGACCTCAGTTATCACTGGCTGATTATTAGACAGCTCATTACACTGCTTTTCTTGGCAAGAAAGTCTCTCTCCATTGAGTTAGATGATATTGTTCAGACAGTGTCTGATGATGCAAGCTGTTCAGTAATTCTGTCAGAGGTTGCAGTTCCTTAAGTGACGCTTATGAATGGATGTAATATGGTGCGTGTGAGTGTGCAATTATGAGTGATCATGCTTTTCTCAACGATTTCCCACTGAAATCATGATGCAGAATGATTTTTTGCAATCCCAAGGAAAATTCAGTTCAAACGAACATAATAGATTGTGCCAGATGGGAACAGTTTTATTTGTTATGTAGAAAAAACAATAAATTACAAAAGTCACCCGATGCCATTGGTGTCAGAAAATGTAGATAATTGGGCCAGGTAGGCTAATCTTGTCTTCTCAAAATGTACAACGCTGATAAAATGACATGCGCTTCCTGAGCTCCATGTCAATATGCCTGCCGTCAAATGTGATTTGGTATTTGTTTGGGATTTATTTTAATGTAAAGAAAAGGTGCAGTTTACTCTGCAGTTGCCAAGGAAGAATAAACGGCTTGTTTCTGTGTAGGTTTACTCACAATCTTAATTTTCAAAAAATATTAGAATTTTCAAGGGTGTTCACTGGTCCAAAAAATTTGCAACATGTTTAAAAATCTGTTTATTTTAGACTAAATGTTTAAATGGTAGAAACTGTGAAGTGGCATGATCACTTTTAAGTTTTTGTCTTTTAAAGATAAACTAAATAAGCATCTGGAAATGTACTTAAGTTTGCATCTGTCTAAATCTGACCATTTTCTGTGCTTGATTTTGTTTGCTTGTTCTGCAGATGTGTAAAAATAACCCTCTTAGATTGTGTCCTAGTAGCGCCAATTTTGTGTACACCCGTAAAGTGCTTTTTTTTTGTTGTCAACTTAATGAAAGTAAATGCCTTTATATTCATTTGGTTTTCTCTCCATTGTCTTTCATAAAAAAATTAACCAATATTGAGCCATTTAAGTGGACAACTCAGTTACATTTTTGGCTATATTCTTTATATCTAACAAATCATAATTAGGCACCATGACTTTAAAAACCCAATTGTAGGAGAGTTCGACACCCCTGCTGAAAACTGGCCGTACTCCACTCAAGGTCTTATTCGGATTAAGCTGTTTACATCCCCTTGTTACCCTGAGAATGAGTCTCCGTGTTTCGATTAATAAACAAGTTAACAGAATATTTCACCTGTGGTGTCTAACCCACAGACAAAACAGCCTGCAAGCTAAAGAAAGGTGTGGTCGCCATTACCCTCTCCCTCTTTGATTGAGCAATACCAGATTACTTCTAATACATGGGAAAGAAATGATGATGCCTATAATCTCTGCAACATTCTTAATGCTACTGACAAATGAGATGATGTTACAGGCAATTATACTTTTCCTTGTCATCCAGGAGTAAGATGTTCACATGCCACAGAAACCCATTTAATATTGGAGTAAGACGGGCATCTTGACACGGTTTCTCAAACCAGGGTTTTTCTAATAGAGTTATGATGTTATGAGCCATTGTTGCTCCACTCCAGGTTGTGTTCATATATTGATTTTTGTATTGTAGACATTTACTCAAAAACGTATTTTTAGTGTGAAGTTTGTTGGCTGAGCTTTTGATAAAAGAAGTGAAAGTATGCAACAGCTAAACCTGAGCTTTACATATATTTTGATTTTCAACACTGTGAAAGTTTTGTTTACTTTTTGAAAACAGCAGTGAACTAAACCTTCATGGGAGCAGCAATGTGAATATAGGCACACAAAAAAAAAAATAGATGGCCAAATATATTGCTGATCTTTACTTCTCAATTTTAGCACGCCCAGTTCTCAAATTATCCACTAGGGGTCTCTCTAGACCTTTGTCTCTGAATCCACATAAATTCACTGGCTTGTAAAGCAGTCAGCATCTGTATGGGATATTCGCTATGATTTGTAAAAACCGAGGGAAATTAATTGTTCAGAAATAATTTATGGCATTTAAAGCCTTCCACTGTTGTACATCAGCTGCGTCGTCTTTAATCATTTCCCCACATTTCCAGACACTCGGCATAACCAGGGTTTACTGTATATGATTTGTTGCCTATTGTTTTGGGGCATTTACAGCACGTTGCCCTGTCCTTCCACAGGCAGGACGTTCACTTCCAGGCAGAGAGAAGAGGGTGAGGATTTCAGGAAGGAAACCAAAGCAAGACTGAAAAAGACCCCCTCTCTTCCATTGTTCATTCCATCGTTTCAACATTATGCTTTTCTTGCGTGAAGTGTGATATCAGCAGTTATGTGGATAAGGATTTAAAAGGAGGAAGAGAAACACGGTTTTAACCAAGTGGGGAAAGACAGAAGTATCACAATAACTACACTCATCCTGCAGTCACAGAAACACACCACATACCTGTTACTGTCAGGCCTGCTGTTATGCAAGGTTTTATTCTAGGGACCGCAATAACATAAAGTATACTGTTCTTCCCACGATATAGAAATGGGAACAGCCCGAGTGGCAAAAGAAAAAAAAAATTGCCAGTTAATTCTGAATTAATTGGGTTTATAGAGGTAACTGTAAAATGTAACAAATTTTGGCCAAAATCATCATTGTTGATTTAAGACAGTTTGCAAGTGTTGCATTTTGAGGAGTCTCGTAATTTGAGATTGGCAAACAGTCAGTCAAACTGTACTGTATTGTACCTGCATTATCACCAATAAATCATAGGGAGACAATGCTTTGAGAATGTAGATACACAAAGCAATGGGTAAAATCCATTTTAAATTTAGTTTATGCTGTTAAATTATCTGATAAAATGCCCAAATACCCCCAATAACAAAAACATGTTTCTTCAATTTTCGCACACACGCAACAGTTACAAATGAACGTTATTTTTTAAATGCATTTATATGTTTTGTATAGTAAGTCTAAACCCTTATTATGCATAATCTAAGAGTGTATTAATGAACATGGGTGTTGTGCTTTTTGAATACGGTCAAAGAGAACACTTACACAGAAAGGCAACAGGAATGTGAGCGTAGGGAACATTGGTTGTTGTTTGTAGTACGGAAGTACGGAAATGCATCAGCGATTAATATTGCTAGTTTTCGCATACACTTCATGCGCTTGCCTTATAATTGGCATGTTTTTATCTAATGATCTTTGGTCTGACTTGACAGACAAATCGACCATTTCCCACGTTGACCTGTAGCCCCCCTCCCCGCGTTATTGAAATACCAGCAGACAAAGGAGACTCATTATAATATTGTGCAGACCTGGTATGCGTCTCCGCCTAGTGTCCCAAAAGTCAGGAGTCTTCTTGTCTCGCCATCTTGGGTGAATATGGTAACTGACGTGGAACCTCGCGATGATTCGAGGGCGAGGGGAGTGTCAAATTCCAAGAGAGAGGAGAGGGAGCCAGAGAGAGGGGCGCAAAGGTGAGTTTGTAAACAATTTATTACCCCTTAAATTTACCATATTTATGTAGTTCATACTAAACTATGACAAAGTAGTGTTCGGAGCAGTAGTTTTCAGTGTTTTTTACCATTAAAATTGTATGTCCAACCAATTGTCAAAACTGTTGTGGTAACGTTAGCTACAACGTTTCACTCGCACTGTCTCGTTTGCACTCAAGTGTCAGCCTGCTAACTAACTGCTAGCTTTTGCTATTTTTTGGTGATGTTTGACTGTGTACGAGTTCTTATTAAATGCGCACAGTCAATCTCAGTGATAATTAAATGGATGTTTGTTTTTGTTGTCATCGCTGAAACTAATAGTCGTTGGCGACGCTTTAGTGTTGCAGGAGCGCTGTTGTAGTCACTTGAATGTGTGTTCCCTCATAGCGGCCTGTTGTTAACGTTAGCTAGACCAGCTAGCCATCAGTTTCATGGATACAAAAGTTGATTTCGGTTTTAACCAATTGGATTCTACTAGCCGCTGTTATTGACAGGGTCCAAAGCTATGCATGAATTACATGTTGTTGATTGACATGCTTATAACCAATAACTGAAAAGAATAGGCGGTCTTGTACGGGAAAAGGCAGGGCTAAGTTTGCTCGTGCGCAGCCAGAAGGTAATGGAGGCTAAAAGACAAACTTTTCAAGCCAGCTAACGTTAGCTGGAAGAAACTGACTTTAGCAAGGGGTTTAAGTTTAACGTTGACATCTTCTACATCTCTTACTACATGGAATTTACTTGCATATCTGTTGTTTGGCGATGGGATATGCTGTGATGATAATTTGGGTCTGCAAGAAGTCCTCAAAAGTGTTTATTTAGTAGTCAAGTAATAATGATATCCATAGTATTGCAATTTGAGCTCTTGAACACCCCACGATCCGCATCCCCATGCATGTCAACACCTTCATTAGGAATGTAGGTCATGTTTTTGGCAGAGTTGTAGCTCATTCCATCACATAGACCAGTGTTACACCAGAGAAAACTGCAGCCTGTTTTGTCAAACCAAATATCTTGATCTATTTAATAATCATACAAAATTGAAATTATATGTAATTGAACTGTTTTTTGTATTTTGCTGGATTTGGTGTAACATTAACATTTGTATAATCACATGCTCTGAGAATAAATTCCATATGCAGAATATATGTTGAACATAGACACTCACCTTTAGATATCTGGACCTGTATCTGAGATTTCAGTGACTTAAGCCTAGCCATGTTATTACTGGTTTGATATTACAATATTGTACTGTGCACACAATATAGTACTGAGTGTGAATGATTAAGCTAAACTGTTGTCAGCACCGGAGGCTATGTAGGCTCTACATTTGTTGAGAACCTAAGGATCGAGTGACATGGTCTGTTTTCCTCTTAAATTGTAGTCATGGCATATAAACCCCATGGCAATTGCCTTCACAAATTGCTGATCCATGAATTGATGTGCAGAGTGTTTCTAGTTTCATTTTAGAAAAGTGTGCTGGGTCTGTCCTGTATTGTCCCGCATTGTCTGTTGGCTCTGCATGGATTTAGCGTTTAGACCTTGCTAGTTATGCAGACATGGATATAGGGTTTCATTTGTTCCATTTACCAAATCTCAGGTTCACTTTGCTTACATAAATACATATTGGCTGTTGCACACACCCAGCTGCAGCCTAGATCTCCTGTCTCAAACGTTCATAGCCCACATTTACCAATACCTCACCTGTGATCCAGCAAATACCCTTGATCCTTCACTGAACCAATCACTGACCCCTCTTTCTTTCTTTCTTTTGCTCTTTCTTTCTTTCTTGCTCGCTCTTTTGCTCTATCCCTCCCCCTCCCTTCCTCTTTTTTTGTGGGGTCTCCCCTACCCTCTGGCAATTCAAGCCTCAGATTCCAGAGTCGCGGCTGCAGCACGAGCTATTAATACAGTTTGTTTAGTCAGTTTCCTAGCAGGCTGCATCAAACACTGGATGGCTGTGGCTGATTATAGCTGGGACTCGTTCCCCTACACCTGCTGAGTAGGAGAAATCCAAGTTAACAGTGGGACTTTGCCGGCAGCTCAATGAGCGGGACAGGAATTAGGGCACTTTGATGGGTTCCATGTCACCTTGGATGAATGGAGGCGAAAATAGGTTGACTTGATATCCATGTCTGTAATGGATATCAATGATGTGCATCAGGACTAATGCGGCTTGCAAACTGATTTATTGTCTCACACATATAGTTGAGGTCTACAGAAGCAGAGCGTAGTCATTTTAGAGGGTGCAGTAAACCATTACAGTGTTTAGAGTCCACTCAATAATTATTCTCAGGCTTTATCCTCAATGTGAGAATCCTGACAATCAAAGTAGTACATAAACGGGATCAAATATTCCCGTATTGATATTGATCTAGCAGTTACAAATAGTTCTGCAAGTTTTTTATGTTTGTTTATTTATTTTTTAGCATGCAACAACAAAAAAATAAATAAGAACAAAACAAGAAAATCCATCAAATAAGCCAAAAAAGAAACAACAGCAACAAAAACAAAAACATACAGTAAATTCTTGACAAACAAAAAGCAGTACATTTTTAAAGATGTCTTTTAAGATGGATTGTCTTACTTCAAGGCCAAGCAGTAGATGCAAAGTGAAGAACTTAACACATCTGTTTTAATCAGGTTTAAGATATTGGTTGGGGCAGCTATGAAAACAAATGGTTTTTTCCAGTCCTGTCATCTGGAATTTATGGTGGACTTCCCACAAAATCAAATTCCACAATTCATGTCAGTGCCAGCCAGGCTAGTTAATGTCTAGCATGTCTTTAGTAAGATGTAAACTCTGAAATCTGTTCCCCTTCTCACGCCAGATGTGTCCATTTCCCCATGCAGTCCACACCCTCGGTATAACGAGCTAGATGGAGTATCTCGTTTGCAGACACATCTCTGCCCAAATAGACTCAGTGGATTGGAAGCACTTTGTGAAGGCCCTGGCACCGGCCTGTTGCCTTTCTCCAGAGCCTGGGAGGTCTGCAAGAAATCAGACTGCTCCGCTTCATCGGCCCTTTGATCTGCATGGGAAGGGACGGGGCTTTTACAGGCAAACAAGATGCAGCCCCTTTCCTCATAAAGGCATGGAGCCGAGAGACACAATGGTTAGGCCCTGTTACAAGCCTAACGGCGTGGTAGACCGTCTTATTCCAGCGCAAGTCATCGGGAATCATGTGTTGGCTCAGGGGCAACTGTCCTCAGCAGAGGGAGAGATGGAGGGAGGAAGGAGGAAAATATACTGACTTCAACACTGGAAAACTTTCAAACATTTATGCCTCGCCAACATAATGAATAATCTGTCCCACTCAATAATGTTAGGCTACATGCTCCTCCTTAACCCATATAGTAGGTACAATGGAGGTTAACAGCTGTGCGATTTCGTAACTCAGTAATACTATAATAATTATACTTGAAGTTCTTAGCTAATGTTACTTGCCTGTCTGTGGAATAGGCTTATATATTAAGTAATATATCAGTGGCTTTTGTTTATTGGAATGTTTCTTCTTGTGTACATAGTGAGGACCTTGATGCATGCTGGTAGTTGGTGTGCTGTCATGTTGTCTCAGCGGTGGGACGGAGTTGTGTAATAGCTGCCAGACGTCACTTTGAGCCAGTCGGGAGTGCTAAAACATTAATGTCCCCACTCCACCGCCACCACCCCTCGCATTCCCTGATTTAAATTTAATGACCAAGTTATTTTTCTAAACTTCCCAATTTGTCTTCACATGGAGCGCTGTTCAGCTGTGCAGTGGAGGGTGGGGCGGTTTTGGGGAGGGAGGGGAGTGGGGGCTGTGGGGTGCAAGAGTTGTGCTCCTCCGTGGAGACAGCTGACGGACAAAGACGCTGCGAGGCTTGCACAGCTTTAGTTTATGTCAGTTCAGCTTCAGTCACAAGAGGAGGAGAAACAAAACAGTGGCGTGTGCATATTTAACTCTCGTCAATAGCATGTACTCGGGAAGAGGGGGGAATATTTGGTTTGCAGTCCTGTGGAAAGCTTAGCATTCTAAGGGCTAGTATATGAAGAATTACTAACTTTTTGTCCCTCTTTCTTACACAGTCTGTCATTTACTGTTTGTTAATAGTAGCCATAGTAGTAGTAGTCACAGTGTTATTATGCACCAATAACCATAACAATTCATTTTCCATACTAATTCAACCAACTAGCAGAGGCCTCTCTTCCAGTTATATTTGCATACTGAAACACAGAGATGGTGAACGTGCAGGGCTTCTACTTTGCACAGGCTTTAAAGTGAGAAAGTTGGTGACGACCAGGAGAGCGAGTACAACTGAGAGATGGTGACGGGGTCAGTGGGAGAGTGCCGTAGCAAGATATTTGTGCCTTGGAATCACATGAGACTTCTCAGAAACTAGGTGAAGATGATCGAAACAGAGATTGTGTACAGAGAGGCAGTTGAAACTGGAAGAGGGAGAGACTGAGCTTGGGGTTCTTGTAGGGAAAAGGTGGGGGCTGCTGGAGAGGTGAAGAGAGGGAGTGGTGATGAGAGAGGGAGGGATTGGGAGTGAGGGAAAAAAGAGAGAGATAGAGGGAGAAAGAGAGAGAGATGTCTTTGTGTAAACGGTAGCTATCGTCCTCGCTGTAAGCGGTTCCTCATTGGCCAACCAGAAGCCCCCCTGTGTGAAGGAAGTATCACCAGGGAAACTTCGTCTCGCTGCCTCTGTGTGTGTTTTCCTCCTTGCCAGGGTTATTTTTAAATAGCATTCTGCTTCCTGCTTCGACTAAAGACTACGAACCACAGCATCCCTGCTTTGTTGTTCTCAGGATTTGCCAATTCACAAATCAAGAAAAGCCGCAACAATGTTTTCCTCTTCTCCCTTCCCACAGTTACATTGCAAGCTCTTTGCAAAAATGGGGGATGACCGACCTTTTGTGTGCAATGCTCCTGGCTGTGGACAGGTAAGCTCTCTCCTCCCTTGTCTTGGGTTTCAGGTGTGTGTGTGTGTGTGTGTGTATGTGTGTGAGGAGGGGGGTACTTTTTGCTTTTGTGTAGCTGCTCTCCGGAAGTTGACTGGAATTACTCATTATTTCAACGTGTTTTCCTCTGAACTGAAAGTAAACTGAAGGCAAAGAAAAAAGAGGTAATGTTGTAGTACTTGAAAAGGCACTTCATTTTGGTTGAGTATAGCTTGATATACGATGAGAGACCTTGTTAACCCTGAAGAGACTCTTGGTCTGCCAACTCTTCCTCTCCTTGCCTGCATAGGCTAACCGGCTGTGATTTATGCGACACCGTTCATGATCATCACACAGATAGCATTCTAGGTAACGCTCTGTCTTGTGAAACAATGCTGTCTCCTTTAGCAGTGACTCACTGGCAGCTCCAGTGAGTAATCAGAGCACAGTTATTGTTTCAACCTGTCACTGTTGACTGCTACCGCCTGCAGACACAGGTTTGAGCCACGGGAGTGACTCAGCTGAGTGCCAATAGTGCGCTCACATGCCAGTAACTTTTGTTGGGGCCTGGCCTGATGTACTGCGAGGAAGGCTCACAACAAATTAAAAGACATGTGTTCTAAGACTCATGATCATACAACACAGGAAATACACCATCTGATATCGTGTTCAATTAGCTGTCTGACACTGTGTTCCATTGGGTGCGATATCCTCAGATTTAGTGATGAATTATGACTTCTCTCCTGAGTATAGACGGATGAAAGTTAGCCTAAGTATTCATGTGGTTGGGAAACATTTGTGATTCATAAGCCCACTTCCAACCTCTGATCAAAAGTGATCTGTTGTACATGAGTTTGGCATTTGAACAACAGGCATGTAAAGCAGTTCAACATGCATCTGTCCAATGAATAAATTATGATCTGTTTGCTTCTTTTCCTCTCAGTACTTTATGGACACCTGGGGACCCCATCCCTGATAGCAGTAACATTTTAACTCTCCTATGACTTGTTTCTGTGACGTAAATCCTCTGCATATTTTATCTGTTGACATCATTATTAATTTAGCTGCCAGTTAAAGGAACGGAAACACAATGGATGGTTGTCAAGGCAAAGTCATGGTTGATGTCAATGTTGGGTCAATACTGAAGGCTGTGGCACTCTGGCCTGCTTTGTGTGATGTGTCAAGCTGTTGTTGTGTAAACATATCTGCGATCATAGTAGGGTGTGATGGGGCTAGCTGTTTGATAGTGTTATGATATCAAAAACACACCCAGAGTTGTTATTTACACATTGTACCAGCTTAGGCACCAGTATACAAAGTGTAGTAAGGCCTACCCATGTTCTGTAATTCACAGACCTTTATATTTGTCAACTTTGAGGTTATTGTTGGTATTTATTTGTGCACAATAAGATATAGAAGATCCTTTATGTTATGAGCGAGCGTCTAATGTCCGAATGTCTGTTTCACTGCTGCCCTTTGCACGCCACAGTTGTCTACCAGGAAACTTTGAATCATGCCCATTATAGAACAAGGATGATTGACTCCTGGCTTTGGCCAAGATTTTCCCTTTACCAAGTTAACAACAACAACAGCCCCCCCATTCTAAGCTGCCCAATATTTACTGTGTGGGGAGGGGTAATCCTAGCTGCCAGTATCTCATACAGGGAGATTAGTTGGAGATAGTTTCCTAGTTTCCTCCCCAGGCCCAGCCGCCTTGTTCAGAGGAATGAGACAAGTGAGACATGTAGTTGTATTGGTGATGCTGCCTGGTGGGGCTAAAAATAATCCCCCTGACACTTGACTGTGTTTCCACTTCACTCTCTCACGACTGAACTCGCAACTGCGACGCGGCGCCCGAAATAGGCTGTAAGGGACGGTGAATAGGCTGGTGCCAGAGCCACGATTATTCCTCCTACGTCTCTGACTGATTCACCTCACCACTTCTCCAAAGAAGAGGTGCCATGTCTGAGAGGATGACTGTTGGAGCGCTTCAATAAGTCTGATTTGCTCAGTGCCAGACCTACTGCAGCTTCCACTAAGGATGACTGATAGGAAGGAACGACGCATAGGCTGTTGTAGAGCTTTATTGAGAAAGTTTACAGCATCCATTTGTTTGATACAATAACTTGTTTGACATAAAAGTGCTCAGCTCTGTAAAAACGCCTTAACACTTGCGTTTGAGCAAATAGTTTGATGTGTCAGCTCATTTACATTCAGTACTTTTCTGTGTCAGTATTTTTCACACATTTCTCATTTCCTAGATGCTATGAAGATAATTTCAGTTTTCAACCATGCTTGCCCTTTTCTAGTTAAGTCTAGCATGTGCTAAGACATTTGAGGCCATGTCCTACGGCTATAATGGGCCCATACAGGGTTCTAAGACAGAGTATTATGCACCGCAGATACAGTTTTCTTTGTGGTGCGTCTCATAATGGTACAGTATACATGTGTTAGGCTACATCTCCGAGAGATCGTCTGTCTACGATTAGGCCTATGTGCAATACGATATCTGGGTTAAGGTGCTATCTGCCTTCAGTTCACTAGGACAAGTAGACAATTACCTCTAGGCCAATTCATATAATGTACTTTTCTTTCCTTTCTTCTTCTTCTCTTTCTTGTTCACTTGTTCCAGAGGTTTACCAATGAGGACCACTTGGCTGTACACAAACACAAGCATGAGATGACACTGAAATTCGGACCAGCCAGGACCGACTCTGTCATTATTGCAGGTACTGTTTCTACAGGTACTGAAAAATGTTCAGCTTTATCTCTTTGCTACAGGGCCTTTCCCAGCATTCAACTAAAGACTGTTTAGCCAACTTCAGTGCAATACAACACTACAATCTTGCAAAGAAAAGCATCTCCAAAAACACATTTATGCCTGAATGACTCAGAGAGATTTCTATATTAAATGCTAAGTGTTAACTAAGTGTGAAAGCGTTTCTTTGAATAGTTATCTCTTCTTTTTTTTTTTCATTCCCTTTTGCCAGACCAGACACCTACTCCCACTCGCTTCTTAAAGAACTGTGAGGAGGTTGGTCTGTTCAACGAGCTGGCCAGCTCCTTTGAACAGGAGTTCCGCAAGGCGCAAGAGGATGATGACAAGAGATCCAAGAACCCTGTAAGAAGAGGGATGGGGGTGATGTATTTCTCTGTGTGTTGATCTCTCTTTTGTCTGCATGTTGATTTTCTTAAAAGTCCCTATGAAATGAAAAATGACTTTTTTTTTTAACTTAAGTGATATAGCTATCCATAAGTTACTCCAAAAGTTGTGTGGTGTAGGCCAAAAACAATTCACAAAAGTTATGCCTTGGACAAATTCCCGCTCACAACGGCCAAAAATACATTTCTCCCTTCTTCCTTTTGCGCTCTATGTAAGTCTCCTTTAACCTGCACTTGGGGGTGTAACATTTTGATTAACATCAAGCTGGGGGCTTGTTTCCTAAGTGCGGTGTAAACAAAGGTCTGTTAGTTCATCTTTACCATAGGCTAGCAATTTCAAAAAAGGCACAACGATCCCAGTAATTGGCAACAAATATGGCAACATAATCTGTTTTGACTACAGCCATATTTCATCACTGCTTCTTTGTGTTGTTTTTTTTTTTTATTTCCCCCTCCTCTTATAGTGTGTAATAAGTTGATGCTGTTGGGCATTTGGTTCAATGAGTCCTTTCATTGTTCAGATTGCATGACGACTGCCAGTTTCCTTTTTTAACATTAGGTCTACAAGAATATTCTAATCTTTGACGCCTTAAGAAGTGCTGATTCTTTTTCCCTGCCATTATACCATGCCAACCTGCTCTCTCTCTCTCGGTCTCTTTGTCTTTCCCAGCTCCCGGCTCCCAACTCGGTGGCTCTGGACATGAGCCTGCAGACAGCATCAGATGTGAAGGTGAAAGAGGAGGAGCCTGTAGAGGTGGACTCCTCACCGCCAGGAAGCCCTGACTCCATCTCTAGCACGTCAGACAGCAACAGAGAGTCCCTGGTGAAAGGAAGGGTAAGAGACAGAGGAGTGACAGAAGGGGGGATGGATTTAGTTGAATGGAGAAGAGGATGGACACTTAAATGATGAGGAGAGGATATGGCAGATGATACAGGCCAGCATGATTAGTGCAGTATTACGTAAATGCAAATTGTGGAATCTGTTCAGGAGTGCACCATGTTACCATCTTTTTCTTTTGCGTGGCAGAGGTGTGAATGCCTGGGATGTTAGAAAAACAGAATCGTGTCTATGATTTGAATACTTGCCTGCTGTATTTTAACTGCTCTGCCTAACTGACCGCACCCCTAATTCCCTAGGACACACCACCCAGAAGTTCGGCTCCCACCCCCACCATTGTGCGCCCGGGTTCCCTCCCACTCCACCTAGGCTTTGATGCCCTTCAGCCCACCATGCCCTCACCCACCTCCGTCATCACACAGGCACCACCCTCCAATCGCACTCTGGTGTGAGTAAAGCTCTCTGATATATTATTATTCTCCTGTTTTACTGATGGGGAAAGTTGCTTTCTTACAGGACTTTTTCTAATGTACAATTGTAAAGTCATACAAAAATAATTGAGCCTCCTGCTCCTCCTGCCCCTCTCCTGTTTGTCTGTCTAGCTCGCCAACCAGCCACTACCCCATGATGATGCTTCCCAATGGCCAGGCAGTGCCTGTGCTCCCTGGCCCCGTACAGATGCCCTCTGTCATAAATGTAAGGCACACCAACCGTCTAAATATGTGGTATTTCAATTGAATAGCTCAAGAGATGGTTTCAGTTGTTAATATGTGTGTGTGTGTGTTATCTGGTCTCCAGCTGGCCCGGCCCATGTGCATGGTACCCAACATTCCTGGGATCCCTGGTCCTCCTCTGGGAGGCAGCAGCAGCGGCTCCAACTCCCCCTCTGGCTACAGCATCCACTCAGAGGCCAAGATGGTCAGCACTAGATTAGCTCTCTCCCTGGCTCTATTTTTGTCTCTCTATCTGTTCTGTTCTTTTTGTCTCCCCTTTCGCCCTCCAGCCTTCCTCTGTCCTGGCTTAGTTTGTTCATCATATGACTGTGTTTTTATTACCTCAGACAGCAGATTTGTTTATTTAACCCTTACACACTTCACACTTAATCTGTAATGCATTTATGTTACAGAAAAGTATATGCAGGGTTGTATGCAAGGATCCCATGTTTCAACTGTACTGAGATGAAACTAATCAAGTGTGGTTATTGATTATAGTATTAAAGCATACACTCAGTGTCCACTTTATTAGATACTCCCCATTTACACAAACGGCTCGCTCCTCCAGACAGTGCGTCATGCATAAATAAAGTGTAAGTATAAAGCGTCCAGACAGGGTTGAGAGGTTCAGTTTGTCTAAATGTTAGATGGGCAAGAGGCATGATTAAAGCAACCTTGAATGTGGCATGATCATTATCATTAGTGCCAGACGCGCCGGTTCCAGCATCTCTGCCCCTTTGGGATTTTCACATACTACAGTGTAGAGTTTACCAAGAATGGTGCGACTCGTTGAATCTTGAAGTAAATGGGCTACAGCAGCAGAAGACCGTGCCAGGTTCCACTCCTGTCAGCTAAGAACAAGAAGATGAAGCTACAGTGGGCACCTGACCACCAAATCTGGACAATTGAAGAGTGGAAAAATGTTGCCTGGTCTAATGAATTACGATTTCTGTTGCAACATGCTGATGGCAGGGTAAACATTTGGCGTAAACAGCATGAATCCATGGATCCATCCTGCTTGGTGTCAATGGTACAGGCTGGTGGTGGTGTAATGGTGTGGAGAATGTTTTCTTGGCGCACTTGGCCCCATAGTACCAATTTAACATTGTCTTAACGCCACAGTGTACCTTAACATTGACCAGGTGCATCCCTTCATGGCCTCAATCTTTTTCAAATCGATACAGCAGGATAATGCTCCATGTCACAATAACATCATCTCAAGATGGTTCCAGCAACATGGCAGTGACTTTTGTTTACTGCAATCGCCTGCACAGTCCCCAGATCTCAACTCCATGCTGCAAATTTGGGATATGGTGGAATGGGACGTTGGCAGCATGAATGTGCCACTGAAAAATCTGCTGTAACTGCGTGACACTATCAAGTCAGCTGTGATCCTGTGGAACGTGTCGAGCACCTTGTTAGATCCATGCCTTTCTCCTATGCTCCTACCTGGCTAGCACCTAGTTAGGTGTGCCTAATACAGTGGACACTGAGTGTAAATTTTCATTTCAACTTAGATTTCATCATGAAAACATCAGAGAGCTAGCAGAAAACAGGGTCAAACAGATTTAGGTTACACATGCATAAACAACACCTAAGTGGAATAAATCCAATGCATGCAGCATTTGCATTGCAAAGTAATGCACCTGCAATGCAATGCTGCAGCATTAGGATTTTGTCATTTGAAATGAATGAGCATTTAATGCGTAAGTGTGCCCAACAGGTTAGTTTGGGCTATGTTGAAGATACAATGTTTATTCTAAGTTATGTTTGCTGATATAAATGACTCAGTGGGCTAACATGGGGCCGGCTTGCTAGTACAGTTAAGATGCACATGGCTCTCTTGCTATACTACTGCTTTGATGTTTGAATGATAATGGCAAAAAATACTCTCAAGTGCTAGTCCCACAGTTGCCAAAACTGTAAATTTTTGTCACAGAAACTGAACTGCTGTGTCTTGACCTTTTTCAATGTATAGATCATGTGTGTTGGCACAGAACATGCTAGACCCAGACTGAAAGCTTAACCTGTCAGTCCCTGTTGACATTTTTTTTTGTCTTGTATATTTATTATTTATTTATTATTTATGTTGGTCATATCATTGTTCCCCTGTAGCGTCTGAAGGCGGCGCTCTCCCAGCAGAGCCCATCGGGACACAGCATGGGGGGCATGGCCATGGGCAGCAGCCCCATGGTGCCCCAGAGGGCGGAGCAGAGCCAGCTGCTAGTCCAACATCCAGATGCTCCATCGCCTGCACAGCCTCAGGTACAATGTATCGTCTATACACAAAGACCCGACTGTTGACATGAGTCTGGAGTCTGATACCAGTATCAGTAAAAATTCAGAATAGTCAATATATCTACAAACAATGATTTGCTCTTGTGATATTGTTGTTAACCAACATAATTAATTATTGTAAGTCATCTCAAAACCTGGACCAGTAGTCTTAACACATATTGGGATTTTGTTTAGAGTTGTCCTTTGCTCTCAACGGTCTAGTATACTGTAAATGTGGAAATCTTAAAAATAACCAAAAGTACTTGAGCCAAAATCTATTTCATATAGTACATATCAACCATATCATCCTATTTTAGTTACAGAAAATTATGGGTGTACGTGCTGTAGTGAGATGACTATGATGTACTCTGACTAAAATAATGATACTATGACTCAAACTTCCCTTTTCTTCCTCTCTCTCTCCTCCCCTCCCCTCCCCTTGGCTCCCCTGTTGGTCTGTCTCTCTCTCGTTCTTTCACCCCGTTCTCCCTGCAGGTATCTCCAGCCCAGCCTACAGGTGGGCGTCGGCGACGGACAGCAGAGGATGACCCAGACGAGCGGAGGCAGCGCTTCCTGGAGAGGAACCGGGCTGCGGCCTCGCGCTGCAGACAGAAACGCAAACTGTGGGTCAATTCCCTGGAGAAGAAGGCCGAGGAGCTCAGCTCCATGAACGTCTCGCTGTCGGTGAGTGGGCTTGGAGAAGTGGGGGGGGGGGGGGTGGAGGCGGGGCTTGTCTGTCCTCTGTAAGTGTATGCATATATGCTACCGTCTTTGTGTTGGTCACATTATAATTAAGTAATAGTAATTAAGTAATTATTGGAATATCATGGGATTTGGGGAGGTGTATTCTAGACAGGGAACGCCAGGGAATTTGATCAATTTCAGGGAATATCATGGAATTTTACAAATGGGTCAGGTTACAGGAATATAGCAGAATGTATTTTACAACTTGTTTCACATATTTACTGCATTAGATGGTGGTTTCAGGTTTTTTTCTACATTGTTTGTCCACTTCTCCACAGCTAGCTCAACTGGAGTGGAAACCAGACTGTTTACCCGTTTAGAACTTTTCCGAGCTGAAAAACAACATTAACAAACCAGGAGGGAATTACGTTTTTAGGTCATGGAAGCTCTCTGAATTAGCAATGGAATGAATTGTTGAGAAGTGTTGATCCTCCTTTTTTCTATCCTGTCAGAATGAGGTGTCTCTCTTGCGAAACGAGGTGGCTCATTTGAAGCAGCTGCTGCTGGCCCACAAGGACTGTCCTGTGACCACCCTGCAGAAGAAGACTGCCTACCTAGGTGAGCCTCGCATATGCTATTTCTCCCTTGGTTGGACCCTTACATTTTACTTTCTCACTCATGTAATCCATTCTGGGCATAATTTTTAAATGGTGCAGTGTGGATACTGTTCTTCAGTTCAACTACATTGTAACTGTTGAACATTGAACGTGATTTCCTCTGCTTTTCAGCATTTCAGGCAGGTATGAAATGCATTGAAGGTTGAGAGTGAAATGCTTGTCACTTTGAGCTTGCATGAGCATAACTCTTCAATTATTTCCTCTTTTTTCTGTGTAGCAGCAGAGGAGAGTATGAAAGACCCCTCAGAACCGACGGGCTCCCCTGCCCCAGTGATCCAGCACAGCTCCCTGGCCCACAGCCCCTCGGCAGGGCACAACGGCCTGAGCTCGCGGGCGGCGGCCGAAGCCATGGCCATGTCTGTGCTGGCAGGAATGGGCCAGCAGCAGAGGGCTGAGAGCGGATCCTCTCACATTATCATGGCTGCACAGTCCCAACCTGCTGCCAGATGATGAGCGATGCCACCACGGCCCAGACTTGGCTCACACTCATCACCGAGGGGCAGGAGAGGAGCAGAGGACTTCCTAAAAGTCCCAACCACTTTCCTCCCCCTTCCCCGCGCTCCTCTCCCCTCTCTGCCCCTCCAGTGGAGCCATCTTGCTGTGGCCTGGAGCTCAGCAGCAGCCTTCTGGGAATGGACTGAGACTATTGAGAGAGCTTCCTGTTCACTTTGCCATAGACTACAGGGGCTGGACTCCAACCTCCCTCTCCCCCTCCCCCCCCCCCCCCGCCTCCTCGCTCATCTCTCCTCACCCTCAGTCAAAATGACTCTTCACTGGACTGTAGGACTGCATCGCTCCGAGTGTACTGCCGAAATGAACTCCCCATGTGGACAAATACCACATATCTGCACGGTTTCAAACACACAGGCATAAACATTCTCAAATCAATTAAAATACCAAACACAGCACACAGGGCTTCACACTGTTGCAGCAGGGAATAGTGCCTTGCGGCCATCAACTTTTTACCCATACACACACACACCCACACACACAGCATACATCCACATACATCCTTGGCTCCAAAGATGCAATAGTTGTCTAGACTTCAATCACTCAGATGATCAGATCTCAAGTATTTGCCCAAACCTTTTGTAAGTGGTTCCACCTCAAGGTAATCTCAACATGCACCCAAAAACCTTACCTCATTTACACCCCTTTATGATAAAATTTATAAACTGTGTGTGAGTGGCTGTGTGTGTGTATATATTTATGTACATCAGAACATAGCAGTTTGCTTATTCATGGTCTGATACACTAATAGCTATATTGTTAGCATGTGACTTTTTCTATTAGGTTGTTATATTCTTGACATGTGCAGCTACAGTATCTTTTAAGTTAATTGGCACATCCTCCCAGCTTGCGCCGTAGAACCAAAATAATGTCCAAGACAGTATAGTGTCTTCGAATCAGTTTCAATCAGTTTCAGTAAAGGCCCAAACGCACTGGACACGGCTTGTGACGCGTGTCTTTTGACGCACCTTGTTTGACGCTTCTAGGCGCACTGCAGGCAGGAGATGTGAAGCGTCAACACCAAGGCACTGGGATTTGCACTTTGCACTGCAATGTGGATAGTATATTTTTGCGTGCAATAAATTCTATAATCTGGTATATAGTCTCTCTATTCTATGAAACTTTACAAACTAGCCAACTTCACAAGCTGCCAAAGGGTTCTGATTAACAAATCCCCAAAACACCCTGTAATAAAAGACTGCAAATGAGAAATTAATAAAAATGTATCATGGACATGCCCATTTAGATAATTAAAATACCTATTGAATATCGCGTCCTGAAAAAAAAACATTATTTTACCTTTTTTCTTTTGTTCTGCGGCTCCTGAAACCACAAATAAAAGCCATGCTGGTCCTCTTGACGCTCCCAAAAGTGAACCAAGTTCAGAGCGATGCGTCAAGGCAGTTCCACACGTTTGGCCATTGGAAACAGTTGGTGCGTTTGAAAACACGTGCGTCTGACGCTTCCAGTGCGTTTCTGACGCTTCCAGTGCGTTTCTGACGCTTCCAGTGCGTTTCTGACTTAATAGTCAGCATCTTTTACTGTATTTTTCTGGCCTGAAAGGAATTCAACTTCTCTTCCCCTTTTCACATTTCCTCTTCACCAGGCAGTTTTAGTATTTATTGGTTTCTAAGTGGATGTGATTTCCATCTTCTATGAAACCATTCTAATGGCTGTGTTTCTCTGTGTGGGTCCTAGACTTACTGTAACTGTTGTTTTCACTCTTCACGGGATGGTTGCACATCCTTGCTGCTCGTCGGAGTGTAATGAACCCCTTAGTCTTTTTGCTCGTTACCAAACCTAAACTAAGCCATAGTTACAACAAATCAGATCTCTGAATCTCCAAAGACCCCCGTGGTTCTGGTTCTGGGGCAGGATGTAAATAACCTGACTGTTATTTTGTGGTTCAGAGCTCACAGTGACACCATACAGTATATCACTGCTTGTTACTTGCACTTACACACACAGTCTCACACACTATGTCTCATAATTTTGCCTTAAGATCACGTTGGTGCCTCTGACATCCCCACTCAAATATGTATTTGCTTGTGTGAAAAACAATGGAGCCTTAGGAAAAACATCATTGTCTTAATTTGGTTGTTTTACCAAATGAATAGCCATCACAGTGAGGAACAGATGACCTAATAATTTGTTGAAGATGCCTTTTAAAATCAGGGTTAGTCTGCCCTCCAGTCCCTGTGTCAGTGATACAAAGTGATGAAATACTTGTCTGTCATCTGGTGGAGAGACATAGCAAAGACATCTTCGCTGGTAAAAAGCGAAAAATAAAATTCAGAGTTCCTGTGGCTGTCTCTGAATAGCTTAAATTCTTCAGGGATCCCCCATTTTACCAAGATACAAGATATTTTTACATAAATGCCTAAACAAGGGGTTTCCTTTTCTTGTTTTTTAGTTCCATGTATCTCTGTCCCTCTTTTGTCTGATATGAGCATGTATTTGCAAAATGAGATGTTGCAAAAATAAGATATCTGTCCATGAACATAAGGGCATGCCTTTATGCACTAAAGAGATGCAAGTTTATTGTTGCTTTGTATTTTCTGTTCATTTTAATTTTCTGCAGACCTTTTGTCCTCTTGACACAAGGTCTCTTTCAGTGATGTCAGAATATTGCTTTATTTCTCTCGTATCTGTACTGTATACATGAATGGGAATTTGCTCAGCAACTCCTTAACACCTCTCACAATTGACTGAACCTCTTGTCCTACAGTCCCAATGGTGACCCTGGCATTGTGTTGTACTTTTCAGCTGGCACTATATTTTGCTGGCAGTCCCTTATAGACGATTGTTCGTATGAAATGAAAATTCAAACTATATTCTGCTTTCATGTTAGTAATTGTCATTGGCACTTTTTCTTTCGTTTCTTTTGTTGTGTGCTATTTTCAGCACTATTCAACTTGCTGTCATAATGCTTCTATTCTGTCTCATTGTACTGATGAATATAGAAATTAATTTGTTTAACACATGGATTTGTTTTTATTTCCTCAACAGAGTAATTTCATTAGTCCTGTTTTAAAAAAAAAAACACTTATCCCCTTTGTATCTTCTAAGATGAATTCTGTCAAGCCTTTTGACTGTCCTTGTGTAAGTTATTTTTTAATTGGTCTAATAACAATCGTCATAACAGTCTTTGACATATTAACGTTAACTAGAATTGTTGCGAAAAGAGCAATTTAATGAGAATGCAACAATGTGAAAATTGCTCATAGTGTTTTAATGGTTTTTCACACTCCCATTGTTGGACTGATGATTTCAGAAACTGTCCTTGTACTGTACATATCTGTACTATATGAATATATTTACTTTTCCATGCATGTCCAAGTGGAATACTACACTTACAGTGCTGCAGTTTTAATTAAAGAAACTACATCTTAATGGACATTACGAGCTTTTCTTGATGATTTGTGTTTACAGTGTAGATCCAAAATAATCACACATAGTTGAGTTGTTGATCACACATAGCCATAACCAGTGGAGGCTGGTGACTTGATGACAGGTCTTGGTAAAATGTGGGATAAAAGCTTTGGCCCAAAAATGCATGTCTAATAAAACAAAAACTAAACACTCTACTACAACTAAAAGGCTAAAAATGTGCATCCCCCTTATCCTCTATCCAGCTTCCCCTGGTTACAACCACAAGCTAATTCCCACAGCATTTCCCAAAGCGGGGTCTGAGGCCCTCCAGGGGTCCTTGAAGTGGTTCCTTGGGGTCCGCAGGAACATGAAGAACTGTTTAATTTCACTATTTCAGTAGATAATGAGAAAATGTATCAGTATGACATTGTACAATGAGTATTTCGTTCATAGTTTTCACTGTAGCCTCTGTTACCTCCCCATCTTTGGTGTAGACCACTATGCAAATTCTAGACACAATCATCACTAACAACAAAAATCTTCCTTGGGACAACATTTTGTGGGAGGGGATATCATATCAAACCGTCTAATGGTCTAATGCTTGTCTTTTTTGGAGGTCTGTTACATGAGAAAGTTTGAGAACCTCGCAGCTAATCAACACACTTTGTAATATCCGCTAATTACCAATGAAGGATGTATCTTTTTGCCTGTAACGCAAGAGGGAGCAACAGCTTTGGGGTTTGGACTGGATGCAGTGAATTAATGTACAGGCGAGGTAAATGATGTCACGTGACCGCTCATTGCCGTTGGTGAGTTTTTCCCATTATGGCGGAGGGGCCAGTCGTGCGAATGGATTGTCTCTCCCACTCTGATGCTTGTTTTGTGTCTTGAAGGGGGGGTATTTTTCACAATAACCCGGCTTCTTTTCAATTAGAGTACACTTGTGTTTATCTGCTAAGTCATGGCAGACCGTGGCGTGGATTTGTCCGCCCTACCAAAAGAGGTTAGAGACCAATTGGCGGAGTTGGATTTGGAGCTGTCTGAAGGTAAGGAGGGGTGACGGGGGATGCTACAGCAGATTTCAAGCTAGCTATTCATCTCAGCTGTCTTGCTACCGGTATCGATTAACCCAGTACTTTCCCCAAGTCTACTTTCCATTTATAAAACGTGTAATTGAATGGGTCGGTAGTGAGAACAGAGAAGGACGCATAGTATTTCAGCAAATGCTGTGCCACCCAGTTTATTTTGTGCTAGTACAGGATGTGATAGCCGGCTGGCAGACGAGCTAGCAGTGCATGACAGGCAGCAGAAGGAAGAGAAAGGCTCAACCATTGCCTCGTGTTTCCTTTCTCTGTCTCGCACCATGTAATGGCTCATTAAAGGCAAAACATCGATTGAATAATAGGTTATTATTATGGTTCTGTATCAAATCTCTCAGTGTGCTGTGCGATTGAATGTCAAAGCCATACCTAGCCCGGTGTGTCTGTCTGTCTGACAGATTGGGCTAGCCAGAGGCAAGGTCTGGCTATCAAGCTTGACCCTTCCTCCAGCCCATTCTTGTCTGTCATCTCCAGTTTATCATATGATCTAGATATATTTACGACCTTGGCCGCCAATTTTCCATCATAAAAGCCTTTGTCAGCATTGTGTTTCATTTTTAAACGGTATGAATGATTGATCCGCTTACTTGGAATCAGTGTCTAGGTTTCAACTGAAAAAAATTATTGCAGAACTGAATGCTGTGAGTCAGTGCGTGGGGTTGTGACTAGTATTGAGATGTAATGACAAGGTCTACAGTCATCATCTACAGTGATCTCACCTGAAGATGCAGTCTGTTATAAATGACTGCCAATAATTACCAAGACCATAATCAAACGTAGTGCATGACCTCAGTGACATTAAATGAAGTGATGCGCATCAACTCCATGGTTAGACATGCGTACAGAGCCTCATACACCTGTGTAAACCAGCTATTACTGGAATTATAGGTTTACCTGAATTGTTTGTCTTGTGTTACACTACACTTACCCTTGTGGTCAGCAAATTGTGTGAGCTGTAGGTGTCTGTATGCGTGTTTGTGTTTTTGTGTGAAAGCTCATGGGAGTGAGGATGGATGTGTGTATTTGTTGTAGTTTACACATATGTCAACCATTCAAGGCATAGCCCGCCTCCTTCCCCCCCAGAACAGCTGTTAGCCCCTTTCCTGCTCCACACCCGCTGTCACATCCCTGCCAGCCCCCCCCTTCCCTAAACACCTGGGCTGCATACCTCCAGCTGAGGAGACCGAATCCAATCATCCTGAGCAATGACCAGTCAGTGTCTACTTATCCATGCCATTTGACATTTGGTTATTTGAGGAAGCAGACTACCCTCTCATGCTGTTAATGCATTATTAACCTGAAGACCTATGATATCTGGTGCGTTGCCCTCACCTGTTAAGAGTTGGCTAAGCTCATCTAGCCATAATGGCTGAATAATTTTGTGTGTGCAGTGTTTCAGGTTGGTGTGCATGTCAGCTAGTCCCTGTATGATTGAGTGCTTGCGGTGTGCCACACTACCTTATAGGCTACACTCCCCCAAGTCCATAACAAGCCCTCCGCAGAACCAAGCGGAAATGCCTGTTGTTGGGTTGCTCGGAGAAGAACACAGGCCTGCCAAATGGCCTCTTAAATAACAACCCAGTTCTGCTAGCCCCCTGTGACCATGGGGACACAATGAGCACCATTCAGCTGGTCTGAGCCGCCGTGGTCAGGAGCTCTGCTGCCATTTAGGCCATTCAACTGAACTCAGTCTTTGTGTGCAAGTTGGAATGAGCTGCCTCCATAGGAAGGGAGGGGCTGGTGACTGGTCATACATACAAGATGACGTATAGTGTGTACTACACTCAGTGGGAGTGGTTCAGCCCCCCCTCCCCTGCCTCTTGTGTTGTTGCTGTTCAGCTGGGTCAGGAGTAAATGGGCGTGTCTGCTTCTTCTTCCTGTAACTACCTGGTTGACATCCCCCCTGCATCTGTGAAGCACGTTACAGAAGCATGATATCTCTGTGGAATTTTGCTTGTGTCAGCAGTGAGTTTTTTGAGAATGAATTAGTAGCTGTCAGTCCAGGTCAAGGTGTAGCAGGCTTGCAGCCAAATCAGCTATGTCGACAATAAAATACTGCAACCTGAAACTATTACAGTTTCCTCCCAGTCAGCTTCTTAAAGTGATAACCAGGAAGCACTTTCAGGTGTGTGTTTGTGGTGTGTGGGTGCATATGGATATCTGTGTAGTACTGCCTTGTGATGAGAGATGCAACCTTAGTCTGTGCCTGCATCTCTGATCAGTGTGATTGAGAGTCCAGATTATTGCCAGTTGCTTCCTATCTAGGCCAGCCAGCCAGCTAACCAGCCAGCCAGCATTCAGATGCAGCAGAAACAGGCTGTGCTCATTTGTGCTCTAAGGGAGTGGGGTCAGCAGTAGAGGACAGACAGCAGCAGCACAAAAATGGACCCAGTCTGTATCAGCCATCCATCCTCCCAACCATAGCCATCAGTGACAGCATTTAGGATAAAGCTCGATGGACACATGAGGACGACTCTCCTCCCAGGCAGGGAGGAGGTCTGATAACATTTCTCTTCTGTCTCTGTATTATTTATGAATGGGATGAACAGCAATCTGTTGTTTCTGTAGTCAGGCAAAGGGCTTATTTTGAGACAGATTACAGACTTGTGATAGACTTCCTCTAACTCAGCTGATGGGTTGCAGAGCTATGCTTTTAAGGAGGGGGTCCATGCTGGCAAAAAGGGGAATAAGGGCATTTCACGCTGAGAAATGTTGTAACTGACTACATTGTGTATGACTGGAACTTCTGCCAAAGATCACTTCAGTGCTTTTGACTGAAGGCCTGATAGTATATTCCCTGTTAACTGCTCCACCAGATGTTAGTGAAACAAGCACTTGTCCTGCAAGGCAACATGGGGCCTTTCTCCTTTTCTCACCATATTCAAATCATCTGTGTGTAGTCTTCAGAGTTTTCAAGTCAAGTCCTAGTTTTCTGATGAGATATGTGGGTAATATAGGCCTAGGCTACTCTTAGGCTCATGTGAAGTGCCCAATAGGTCAGAACCCAAGAGGGACAAATCATCTTTCTTGTAGCTTCAGAGCCAAGGCCTTAGGCCTGAGCAGATGGGAAATGGGATATTCCATCAGCCTTGGTTAGTTTTGGCAAAGGTTTTGCTTGATGTGTGTATGTACATGCACGTGCATGTGACATAATACTGTGTCTGTGAATAGTTAATGATGGCTGCAGTCCCCTTCCTCTTCCAGGCCAATAGTAGGCTGAATAATTCACATGCTCTCATTAAATACCAGGACACAAGGTTGTTGCCACTATCCAACAGCCCTCTCACCATGTGGTGTGGTGTGGTGTGGGTGTGGGTGGGAGTGTGTATGTAGGTGGTGTGTGCACGTGACTTCTATCTGCTCCCTAGGTAGAAGTTGAAGCATGTGTGGAAACAACCTGACCTCTGTGTATCAGTGCCAAGAGATGTATTGACATCCTACTCACCAACCCTCGAAGCCCGTGAGCAACTCTGGTGTTTGTAATTCACTTTCTACAGTTGAAGATGCCCAACTTGTTGAACAATCTTCCATGAGATGTTGGGGCTCTGTATTTCCTATTGCCACCTTGTGTTGTGGAAGTCAAAGGAGACACAACACACCAGAGTGGCACAGTGAGTAGGGAGACTGCCGTTGAAATTGAGGGCAGGTCTGGGTTTAAGCCCCCGTGCTAAAATATCACATTACATTAAAACTAACACTCAGACTTTGGTGTGATGTTTATCCTACCTACGAATCTCAAGCTAAACTAACAGTGTGTGGAAATACGACAAGCCTGTATCCTCCCTTAGCTGTGGATCTATTAGTCACTGCAGTTAGGTGTGTCCTCCTCTCCAGGGCAATCCAGCCACCACAAAGTGAGAGAACCTGTTCCCGGCTTCAGTGTTGTGCTGTTTACCAAGTTGATAGGTGGGTTTCCCATCTTTCATAATGAAACTGCGTCATAAGGAATGAATGGGAGCTTTGTGAGATCAGACCCCTTCTCCCAGTCAGCTCTTACCTTCACACACCACTTGACCCACCTGTATTCTAGACTATAGGCTACAGTGAAACAACTCTCTGACGTTGCATTGCGCAACCTTCCCACTCACTGCTTTAGTGCCCTGCAGTCATTTAGTCAGAGGCCCAGGCTGCGACACACCAGGCATGTGCCGACTGACACCTTCCATCATAACCAACACATGCCACTCACTGACATTACAACTCATTTAGCACTGAAGAGGAGCACAGAGAGGCCCCAAAAAACAACTCTGATGTACACTTTGATTTATGCCTCATTGGCTGAATGATGAATTCATTGGTGACAACATCCATGGTGACAAAACACAAATAGAGCCTGGTTGTGTTGTCTTGTTGTTCTCAGACTCTGGGAGCTGAGGCAGAGCCCCTCCAAGCTATCGCTAGGCTATATCCACTGCCCGGGAGGCCATGTGACTGTGCTAATGCTGAAGAATGCTCTTGTGAATATAAATAGACCTGGCTGGCAAGACAAATTCGCTTTCATGGCTGAGGAGGAGAAAACAAGCATCCCTTTGACACAAAAGCTCCACCATTATTGCAGTGGAGGCCCCCCTCTCCAAGTCCCAAGGAGTCAGTCCTAATTGTGTGTGTCTGTCTCTCTCGTGTTCCTGGCTAGTGGGCAGAGGCCAGTGGTAAACACGTCCACGTCTGACCGGTTGGCTGCCACATGTGGGTCACTGTTACACCCATGGGCTGTGTGTGAAATACTGCGGCCTGCGGGGAACTGCCCATCTCTGACCAATCAGTCTACTGTCTGGCCCAGTGAAGAAAGTTGCTATAGGCATGCTAATTGTTAAATCCTTTGAAATGACAAGAGCTCTGACTGTAAATAGATGTTCACAGGAGCTGCTGCTGATTGTACAGGTGTGGTACCTTTTTTATAACAGCTGCAGTCTATTGTAGTTCATGTTTTCCCTAGTGTATCTCTCTCCCTCTCTCTCTCTCTCTCTCTCTCTCTCTCTCTCTCTCTCTCTCTCTCTCTCTCTCTCTCTCTCTCTCTCTCTCTCTCTCTCTCTCTCTCTCTCTCTCTCTCTCTCTCTCTGACCCTGTCTCTCTCCCTCTCTCTCTCTCTCTTGGCTCTACAGCTGATCACAGCTGATCATTACAGCCTTTGAAGAGGGCGTGGAGAACACAGGGTATTTTCTCAGCAGCTGGTCAGTTTCTATAAATGAAAGCTCAGGCCTGCGTCACAGGAAGAGTCGATGGGAAACCAGACCTCTGTGGGAGGGCAGTCCTACTGTATATATACAATGTAGGTTTCCGAAAGGCCAACCACTTACTCTGTCAATCACCCTTGAGTTGTTTTCTCTTGGACTCCTTGCATTTGAATGGTTGTCTTCCTAATTCTTGTGCGGAGCTGAAGGGTTATCGAAAATTCCCAGTGAGTAGAAGTCCTCAGGAAGCCCTCGCAACAAACCGATCCGTATCTCCCCTCTTGCCCCTCAGAACGCATTGTGTTGGAGCCCGGCTTGTAGTCATGGACCCCTTTAATTCAACTCCCCAGAGAAAGAGGTAAAACAAAGGCCACGAAAACACATCGAATGGGTGTGGTTTCAGTCTCTTAACCCCTAACCGTCAATAGCACCGGCATCTAGGCTAATGCAAGTCCACCCATTGTCTATTCATTGCCTTGAATGGAAAGGATTAGCTTAATATTTTGACACCCGTTAGACTCACAGCAGCGGTTCCGGCCAGGCTGGTGTTAGTCATTTCCTGGTGATGAGCTAAAATGGGTTGTTTGCTGGTAAGCTTGAGCTGTGGTATCTTGATCGATGTTGAGCAAGATCTGGTAATGTTGGTGTTAAATGAAATAGAGGCTCTGATGATGGTTTGTGGAGCTAAGGAGTAGCCGCGTCACTGTGAGTAATGAGAACATATATATCAAAGCGCTGCTCGCCGAATATCTCACACTCCTATCTCACACTCCTATCTCAGTAGTAGGCCCTCGCTCTAGGTTTGTGTCTTATCATACGCTCCCACGGACACTGACGACACACTGATGATGACTGTTGTCTGGATGTTATCAAAATCAGATGGTTTAATAGTGGTGAAACACAAACTATTTTGATTCACTGGAGTTATAGGCTAGCCCAAGATCTTCCACTTGTTAACTCTTGAACCTGTCCCTCACAGGACTCAGCATGTTGTGTCAGGAGCACATGGTTTTAATGGGTGCACTGTCAGGTTTCTCCCTCTCTTCTCTTCTATCACAACACCTTCCCCTAATCCTCTAATTGTGTGGAAGTGAGTAGCCTGTAGTTAACATGATCTCATTACCTCTCACCCTGTGAATATGCACCTCCAGTTCCACATGGTTTATGTATTTTAGAACTTGACGGATGCTTATACAGCCTACTTTTCACCAGAGTGTATTTCTCTTTTAAACGCTCTTGTAATGTTGCGCCTTCTTGAACGTGCCCATAGATTTTAGGGCCACCGGTCTCACAGTGAATATAGATTTCCATCCTGGTGACAGGCTGTTTAATGACTGTGTGTAGTAGATGTAGGTGGGAGGTCAGGAACATGAGCTGTCCAGAGAGTGAAACATAGGCAGTAGGCTTGCCACGCACGGTTTCATTGTCAGCGATACACTCAACATCCTGGATGCGGGTGTTCCTCAAAGGCCACTCATTGCTTGTTATGAGCTTTTAATATTGATTTTAATGAGTCAGCTGGCTGGTTAACATTCTCCCCTCTACATTAATGTCCTCTTTTAAACTGAACTGCCATGTGCAATTAGACACAATCATGGAGCATAATTATGAATATGCCATATATAGGTAGATGGACAGGCATGGAGAGGCCAATACTAAGCTAAGCTCTCTTTTTTATGGCACATGCTTATGTATTTTTTGTGTTGTGTACTTGCTGACAACATTTGCATGTTGATGTTAATGGGTAACACAACAGGCAGATGACAGTGCTGTTGATGTGCGTGGCCCAGTGGCCTACAGGTCAGGTCTGTGCCGCGCCGCTGACCCTGCATCTCTTCACTACAACGCCGCCGCAGTGAAACCCGATACCCCACACTCACTCTCACTGCTCTAATACACTCTGGTTACCCAGCAATGCTGAAACACTGGTCTGTCATGCAGCCAGCCAGCCTGTCTGCCTGTCTCAGTGACTCTCAATGACCTCGCCTGCATTTTTTTTACAGTGCGCTGAACCAAGAAAGAAAGAAAGAAAGAAAGAAAAGTGTATAGCTCACTAGTGACATAAGACAGAGTGAGATTGAGTCCACCTGATGAGGAAACATGTTAATCAGTCTAGGTGGCAGGGCAGCTGGCGAGTCAGACCAGAAATCAACCTGGGATGTGGCCTCTCACCTCAGATGGTCTCTCTCATCTGCTCACCTAATGCCACACACCAGGGAGACTCGAAAACATGAGCTGTTGGCTAATAGCACATAGGTTTATAGTGTGTTTTTGGGTAGCCTAATGCGAGAAAGAACTATGTTTATCTCTCCTGGCTGGTAACAGACAAACCAATCATGCCTGTCTGACGTAAATTGTCTGACTCAGCGATGAACCAGCCACAGTTGTTTTCCACTCTTATCGCTTTGATGAAGTAACTTGCCGTGGATTTATCTATAAAACAGCTTATCACTGCATCCCAATACTGTGAAACAGAGGTCTGTATTAGTCCTCAGGGAAATATTGTGACCCAAATTGGTGTCGGAAAGTTATATGTGTGAATGATAGCATAAATGAGAGGTGGGTGTCGTGTTTTGATGAAAGGTGCAGTAGGGACTGAAACTCTGATAAGGCCTGGCTTTACAGAGAGTAAGCTTTGTTTCGTTTGCTGGGTTGCAGGATTTCGGGGTTGGAGAATGTGCTCTCTCCTCCAGTATGGCTGTCTGATGGAGCAGAAAGTACAATTTAGCTCTCCACTCTGTAACTGTCCTCGGCTCAACACTCCTCTCTACTCGCACAGCTGGCCCAAGAGTGCTATCCCATTCCAACCGGTATAGAATTCACAATGTAATACAAGTAATGGAGGAAGTAGGGCAAGAGCTCAACACTCCCTCTGCGCTCATATGCCCACGCTTTAAAGACACGGAAGAAACATTTGTTTTCTCTTTGGCGAAAATAACTTTCAGGATGCTGACCGTTTAGTCTGATTGTACCTCAGCTACAGAAAAGGGTGGTCACTTACAGTTCATAGTGGCCATATCTGTATTTTAATCTTATTAGGGCCCACACAATTGAGCTGCATTGTTTTTGTCCTGAAGAGGAAGGCCTGATTTGATGAAACGATTAGGAGCTTGATTCAGGCAGGGCTGAAACATTCTTCAATGCTCTTCCGTGTGTGGGTGTGTGTGCATGCATGTGTGTGTTTGTGTATGTGCATTTGCATGCGCCTGTGTGTTTGTTTGTGTGTGCACATTTTCGTGTGTGTGTCTGCTAGAGGTGAAGATAAAGATCTTGGTAAGGCTTTAAAGGTGAAGGGCGTTCTTCATAATCTGATTGATTTACATTCAGGGGAGTAACCCTGGAGCCTTGATGTGCATGTGTGTGTATGTTGCGTGTCTGTCTGTATATATCTGTCTTTCTACTCCTGCCACACGGTTTCCTGCCAGTCAGTTCCACACGGTTTCACTTTCAGGCTTCAGCACTGCTCAAACCCTCTGTTACACCCTCTGCGTTGCTCACATCCTTTGAATATCTACAGTTATCATCTTGATAGGCCAACACAGGAGATACACGGCTTTGATTTGTAAGTCATAATTGCACATGGGAATGTTCCAAGTTAACTGATTTGTTTGGCTGTAGGTGCAACCGGCCTCTTCTGTGCTAACATGCGGGTCCTGTCTGATCCTAATCAGTCTTGGTAATGCTGAATGCCCTATGCAGAAATATCACTTCTACAGACTGGCCTTTAAGTAATTGTTTATCTTGTTTTAAATCTTGTCTTCTTGCCGTATGCTTTCTATTACTGTCTTTTGTACTACTGACTATCTCCTGTATTGCTGTCCATCTCTTTGAGTTGTTTCTTTTGTTTTCTGTAAAGCACTTTGTAAACACTTTTAGAAAGGTGTATACAAATATAGTTTATTATATGATTATTATAATTATTATATGATTCTGTATGCAGTATGTGCACCAAGAGGAGAGCGGGTAGACCTAAGACTAACTCTGTCATTGACCAGTATTTTTGTTTCGAGGCAGACAAGCTTTACTCGGCCTGTTTGTTGAGTTTTCCCAGGCTGTGAAAGTTTCACTCCCCCAGTCTCTCTCTCCACTGGCCTGCAGCTATCCACAGCCCTCCAGAGACCACTTGCTTTCCTGTCTCTCTCTCTCTGAAACCCCCACATCCACTGGCTGAGTCCCACAGGACTTGTATGCTTGCTCTTGGAGTGGGAGATGATGGTGCTGATGGTGGGAGGCCTGGGAAACAGCCTGGTCAGTGTTGCATGTTTGGCCGGTTTATAGTCAAACATACAAAATGGTCCATATGTATAGTTAAAAGGGATGGGACGATATGCTTATCTCACAATACGATTCCGGGTTCATGATTCAATACAACCACAATACAATGTAATAAATAAAAGTTCAGTGACAACAAAGTATGACTCTGCAAAATTATGTCTTTCTAGCGATGGCACTGACTTGCTAGAATGTAAACAACAATTTAAAAATGTCATTACAAAGTGCAAATAATATAATTCTGATGGAGAGCTTGTGAAATTGTGATGGGCAAGCTGTCTCATTTGTGATTACTACAGCAGAATATAATGTAGCTAATGTCGCGATTCATTTTTATGCCCCACAATACGTATTGTCACATATTTGTATTGCGATATATTGAATTTCGACATCTCATCCCATCCCAAAGTTAATGTAATCAGTACCCGTGCAAAAATAAAATACCCCTGTGAGTGAGAACTTGATTGCTGGTGTCATTTCACTGCTTCCATTCCAGAGAAAGAGCTAAGGAAATAAGATTGTAACAACTACTTAAACTAATAAGCAGGTGCCATTATATGGCCTTGGTGTCAGACTCATTCATTTGCATTTCCTGCCATGTGCTGTTTATTCATGCTTTGGCACAGTCTGCCTGTTGTTGTTGTTGTGTGTTTCTGCTCAGTGGCTCTATAAATAAGATTCTGTGGGTGACGCCAGTTCCTCTTCTCTCAACCCCTGTGTTTATGTGTGTATTTTCATGTTAATGTGCACACTATGGGTGTTTATGGGAGTATTTTTGTTTGTGGGTGTGCTGTGTCTGTCCTTAGCTGCTCTGTGTCTCTTCACTGTCATCATCTTCTCATCAAGACCCTACGGGATAATAGCTTTCTTCTGTTGGACTCATTTTTCATGCAGTTGAGTGGAAACAGCTTTATACATGAATATCTGGCAAATATACAACTGTCACAGACAATAAACCACTGATACACAAAGACAGCTTTGTGTAAATTGAACCAATATTACTGGCTCGGAGCCCGACCGTGACCTCACAGCCTTAGAAGACAGTCCTACACTACAGAGTGGGATTCAGAGCCTCGGTGCCGACATTTTCGTCATCTGTCCTTTAACAAATCCACACTTTCATGGCCAGACGGAGAGATGTGATCATTATTAAATCAGATGTAACCCTCTGTTAGGTTTGATGTAATCTGAGATTACAGATTAGGATAGAGCATAAAATAGGAACGCTGGATGATATTTACTTCTGCACCAATAGGAGGTAATCTAGGCAGTTTACCATGCTGAAGTCTGTATGTATGTGTGTGTGTGTGTACATGTTTACAGTCATGTGAGAGCAAATGACATGTCACATGTAGGTGCCTCTGTGTGTACAGAGAGAGGAACTGATACTGTGAAGCAAGAGGAAACAGCAATAACAATGGCGATGTCACTTCCTCCCAGAGCTGGTTGTGGCCAGCCTGAGCTGTCTACTGTAATTACTGAGCTGCCTCAGCGGGGTGCTGACTGCAGGACGGGTGGCTCAACACAGGGACGATAAAGACGTGTGTGTGTGTGTGTGTGTGTGTGTGTGGGAGGGGGGCGGTAGTCGGTACATGAGCCTGTTGTGTGTTTGCAAGCTAAACATAGGACTGCACAAACAAAATTAGATCAGCTGACATTAGTATTGTTGCCACATTCTCAAGACAGAGAAGTCAAAAACTGACTCATTCAGCCCAACTAGGCCTATACAATAGTGTATTGTCAGGGGGAAAGCTTTGTTCGGTCATGATCTTGATGTCACTGAATTAAGCTGTCGTTGCTTGGAGGCTAATCAGCTGATTGCTAATGCCATTCAGTCACACGGCCCCCCAACTAGTGCCTGTGTACTTTAATGCACTTTACTGACTTTAATCTGATTGTTTGTGTGAGTGTGTGTGGGTGTGTGTGCGTGTGTGCTGTCAGGGGAGGGTTAGTGGTGGTTAAGTGTTAACTCTCTTGTCCGGACTCTCTCCTGTCTGTTGGCATCAACTATTAGCTCATCCCTCTGGCTCAGAATAGGAAGCATTAGCCCAGCACTGAACCCTGACGGCTAGCAAAACCCCTCGAAGCTATGCTGCCTCCTTGTTTTCATTGCTTTGGTTCATTGTAGACTCTACTGCCCGGCTGATAGTGTAGTGTTTTCACTGCCCGGTCCCTGGATTGCTTGCAGAACATGTTCCTATACTGTTCTTATTATTATACAATCCAGGCTGTTTTCTCTATACATTAAAAACAACCAAAGGCATATTCACACTATTGTGCTCTTTTCAAACTGTTAATGGCCCTTTGTCATTAAAGAGAATGTGGAGCGGCCGCAGAGTGGATGGAAAGCAGTGGCTTTAGAAAGGCGCTGCACCTGGCCTCTTTTTAGGCAGAGAGTTGAGAACAGTTTAACTTTTTAGGAGTGCTCATGATATGTACCCATTTTTTGTGAGCCAACTAATCTCAGCGAAGAAGAGGCAGGGTTTCACGGTACATGGGCAGCTTACTATTTATGACAACAACCAGAATGAAATTAGACAAACAAAAAACTAATAATAATATGATGCCCCATTGTTATTGCCATACATGACACACAGCATCAATCACTTCTACTATCTACTATGGAAATTTGCACTTTACGTCATTCCTGACGTGTGCCATATGCTGTCACCATTACGCGATGCCAAATGCCAAAAACTGTGTCCCCTTCTCACCATTACGCAATGCCAAATACTCAACGTGCATGTCCCGTTAATCGTCATCACACATTGCCAGTTGCTATAAATACGTAACCTACAACCAAGAAAACCAACACAGTAAATATGTAAAAAGTACAGCCCAGCAAAAAGTCATGAAAATAACCTTCATCCGACGCAGTGGACACACACAACGCACCCGACGTACAACGTACCCAACTCACACACACATTCTTATAATTTCAGCCGTCAAAAAATCTCTGTGAATTTATTTTTTCCATCCCGGGAGACTGAGGCTAATTACCAGAGTCTCCTGGCCAATCCGGGAGGGTTGGCAACCCTATCTGGACCGTTTGATTTTTGGCTTTGTGAAAGCGAACCGAACCGAACCAGCTGAAAAACGAAACAATGTATCATTCTCGCATCAGGTGCGAACCAAGGAAGCGGACTGTCAGGTGTGAAAACGCCCTTAGATGAAATTAAAAATATTTTTTCTGTTTTTCTATTCATCTTTGGACCTCTCCTAATATTTCCAAATATTAAATCTTTTCTTGAAATCTTCCTTTCATGTCCTCTCCTAATCCCTGTATTAATTCCACCCAGTGCTGAATGACCTGGAGGTTTACACAGGGTTTTAGGTGCTTCCGGTGAGGATGTGTCCCAGTTCGTGATAGAGTTTGTGTTTCATTGCCAATTCCCTACAGTGTGCTCCTGTAACCATAAACCCAGCCCTTCCTCCCCAGCTCTCTCTGAATGTTTACTGCACTGCACTCGTATCACTCTTCAGTAACAGAGAGTACTCACTGTTGTTGGTCACCATTACAGGATAACGGTGTATGTTTATAAGTTTAGCTGAGAAAACCAACTCCTTATTATGAATGGTGACCCAAGACATGAAACTACACTTTTCTAATTTATGAGCCATAGCAGTCAGAGGATTCAGTGTTTCATCTGTATATTTGTAGCAGCTGATGTACATGGAGTGGTCAAAATAATGGAAACAACTAACAATATATGAATATCTAGCATGTTTTAAGGAATCGGGCCACGCTTTGCCTTCAGAACATCTAACAGGTGGAAATCTACTTCGTACTCTGTGCTCCAGAACGTCCCATAAAAGATTGAATGATGTTCAGATCTGATGAGTGAGGAGGCCATGGTAGGCGTTTCTTGAGGCTGTATGTCACCTTGTTAAGGATCCATCTATCCCTGTCGTGAGCTTCTTCTTGCAACCACTGTTCCTCCCTACCGATGCAGTTTGTCCTATTTGGCATACAGTACAGAATTTCAGACATTGAATAATTTAGCAGTTTTTGTGACCACTGCACCTGCAATTCTGGCACCAACTATTTGGCCTCTTGGGAACTCCATTTGAAACTCAAGTATTGAAGTGGTGCTTGTCAGACCCAAGTGTGAGCGAAATTCTAACCTGGCACATACTGCTAATTGGCATTCAACTTAATATAACTTGGCACTTCCGTTATTTTGGAATTTTTAGAATAGAATGACTGACTGAACAGAGGTTTTATATCTGCCAAAGTGTTTAGTTGACAGATTTATAAGCCACAGCCAAACTTTAGCACCGCTTAGGACTGGACAATCTATAATCATATTCTGCGATTTTCATTTCCATAATTAATAAGCGTAGTATATTGGTGTATTGGCAATATTGAAACATTTAATTTGATTAAGAAAGAACGCGGTAGGTGAATGTTGATACAAGATACAAAAAAGGCAGTGAAGCACTATTCTTAAATCTATTCTTAAATCAGTGACATTAACAGTTACAATCAACATCACAATAACTAGTACAATAATCAGCCAGGGTAATCATTTCAGCTATAATTGTACAACCCTACCAGTACCAGCAGTTGGCTGGTGGAAATTTCAAATGCTTTGATGGCTTAAACCATTCCAAGGTCATAGTTCAGCTTGGAGTGATACACACCACACAGATAAAGCATGGAAGAGCTGCATTAACACAAAAGGCTCTAATGCGCTGGATCAGGCTGGAGAATGTCACTGCAGATTAAAACTGAAATGGTCAGTATTAATAATGGCAGGATGGATGACTTCTTCTACTGTAAAGCCTTTTAAGTCAGAATGCGGTTTAGCTAGCTATGGATTGGTTTGACCGGGCGTGATGTGTATTTGTGTGTGTATGTGCATGTGTGTATGTGTAAGAGAGACAGGGTTAGTTGGTGGGATTGTGTGTGTGTGTGTGCCCCCCATCTGACCCTGGGCCATCAGCTGTGAGGGGATCATGTCCCTCTATGTCTTGCCCTGAGGTCAGGGGTCAACAGCAGCAGTTTAAAGGAAGAGTCAGAGGGTCACTGTCGTCTAGTCTTTAATGAGCTCTGGGACGGCCATATCGGTTGGCCTGCTTACAATACCAGCTTGATAAAGACAAGTTTAAGTAGGCTGGATGACAGGAGGAAGGATTATGAAGATTGCTTATAGGAGTGAGGTAACCTTTGCCATTGACGTTGTGCATTTAAAGACACACATGCGCACACACAAACACACACACTTTCCTCTATATACCCTGCAGCCCTGTATCCACCTTCAGAAAACTGGGGGCTTAGGAAACCCTGGAGGTCAATGTGGAGACACACAACAACAACAACACACACGCACATACACACACATGCACCGGCTGGGTTTGACACACTGACATACATCTCACTAAGAAGGCCTGCCATGCCACTCCACTTAAAGCTCAGTCAGCACTCATTCCTCTGAGTACTGTAGCACCCTTAACCTGCACCAGCTGTGTACACACACACACACACACACACACACACACACACACACACACACACACAGATACACTCGCTTCCTGTGCCTCAGGGGAGTTTTTGGCCAATGAGCTGGCTCCTCTGGCCAGTTGGCCCTCTCTGTTAGTAGGGTGTTCTCCAATCAGCACATTCCTCTTTCTGTAGACAGACACAGGGAGACGATTTTGGCAGCGCACACACAGGGTGGGGTAACGCTCATATCCTGTCCACTGACCTCGCATTACACACACACACACTCACTGTACTGTTTGCTCATGCTCATGTTCACACTCAAAACACCACATTCTTGCTCTCAAAACATACAGCTTTTCCTCTGTTTTGAACCAGCTGTCACAGTCGCTCTCTTTCATTCACACTTGTGGTGCATTCTGACCCAGAGCCGCTGCTGTCTCTCTGCCCACTCTGCCTGCCCACTGCCAACCACAGTGCCAGTGTGGTCGTGCCAGTCTGTGCCTGTTGTTGTGTCCCAGACCAGTACAGACTCTCCTCTGTCTGTGTTAATGACCCCCCCGCCCCCATCTTTCCACCCATCCCTCCCTTCCTCCCGGCACCAGGACTGGGCCGGACAGAACCCACTTTCCAACAACAATGGAGCTCCAGTCCACCACCGTCAAATCTGCTGCTGATTGCTGTGTGTGTGTATGGAAATTTGATTTTTTTTCCTCATTGTAGCCGAGCCTGTTTTGTCTGTGCGTTACGGTAGCATGGCTGAGAGAGAGAGAGATGGAGAGAGAGAGAGAGAGAGAGAGAGAGACAGGCAGTTGCTGCTGTGTTTCCAGGCCATGGTGTATTCTCAGGCCAGTGTGTGTACCCAGGCATGAACTCGATGCTGAATGCTGGCTGTCCCCTTTGAGCTTTTTTACACAGAGAATGACAAAGCACTCAGCACTCAGCACTCAATCACACACTCTCTGTCTCTTTCTCTCCCTCTCTGTCTGTAAAACTCTCGTTGACTTTGTTTTACTGTCTATTTCTCTGTGAATTGTGCACACTCCCTCTTTTTTTTTCTTTCTTCCTATCTCTCATGGTTTCACACTGTTGTTGTAACTTCAGCTTGAACCCCTCCTCCCTCCCCAATGTTTTCCATATTGAAAGGATCTGAAATCTGAAAAGTCTGCAAAACTCATCTAGTAATACCCATACTGGCTTGGCTAGCTACATACTCAATCCTATGGGAACTTGTTATTTGATCCTACTGTTTCTCAGATAAACATACACACCAGAGAATAGTGGTCACAGAGAGAAAGAGAGAGAAAAACAGAGAGAGAAAGCTTTAAGACACAACACAGTGCATCTGAGTCACACACGGGACTCCCCACCCAGTCCCAGCTTATCCAGCCCACCACCTCCTCCTCATCCTCCTCCTCCTCCTCTTCCCCCATCTGCTGTTGAACTTTGGCTCCCCCTCTCCTCATTTTCTTTCCATTGTTGTTTCACACACACTAGGTTATGTTCCCTCTCACTTCCCCACTGCCTCTCACCCTGTGTTTATCTTCCTCATCCCCCTGGCTCTTGCCCTCCCCTCTTAATTCAACTTCTACCCTCTCTCTCCCCCCATTTTCTCTCATTTTCTGCTCCTCTCCCCCGGTCCTTTCTCTCCCTGTGCCCTTCGTGTCAATAGGTTGGGTGAGGGTCTACTTGTTGTCGCCAGTCAGTGTGGAGGAGGTGTCAGGGGATTGAGGCTAAGCAGTCCTTGGACACATTGCACTTGACAACGCATGTGGTGTTATCACTGGACACACAGGAAGGGGAATCAAGTCTGTGTGTGTGTTTGACAGAGAGAAAGAAGAAGAGTGCAGTGGCGAGATTGTATTTGTATAAGTTGAGTATGTTATTTGACTGGATAGGGTGTGTTGCATGCATGCTTGCTACACAAAGAGACTGTGTGTTTTTGGGGGTGCCCAGGCCCCAGTTGAGTGGACTTTGCCTTGCTTCTGTTCCTCTCCAACAAACTCTGGTAGCGGTGGGAGTCCTGCCAGTCCCAAGGCCGAACGAGGAAGGGGTGGTGCTGGGTAGGGGTGAGGGGTGAGGGGGTGGGGGCGAGGTAACCAAGTGAGTCCCATGTGAAACTGGCTCACATGGCTTCCTCTTTGCTCTGCTCACTATCCCAACTGTGCCCGATAGCCTTCAAGCTGCCATTGTTCTCTGCCCGGGTATCAGCCAGTGCCGTAATCATATTTGGGTTTCGTAGCCTCGAGGAGGTCTGTGTGCACTCATCATGTTTGTTCACCAGGGCTAATGTAAGGCTAAACAATGGCGTTATCTCTTGCCTGGTTGTAAGTAGACTGAGCCGTCAACATGTGTTCAACAGTTCAGTAGATTTGGTTTAAAGAGGATTATTATGACTCAACCCCTGCAAATGTATTATCCAAAGTGGAGGCTGTGCGTGTGTAGTTTCAGTGTGTCAGAGCAGTATTGTGTGTACTTTATCTGGTTGGTGTGTGTGTGAGCAGTTCTCTGGTGTTTGTGTGGTACTTATGACTAACATAACGCTGTGGTGTTGTTGTCCTCTCTCCTAGGTGACATCACGCAGAAGGGCTATGAGAAGAAGAGAGCCAAGCTGCTGGGCCCCTACATCCCCCATATGCCAAGTAAGACTAGCTCTTCCTCTGCTCTCCACTTTTCCTCATTTGACTTCTACCCCTCCTTCTCTCTTTCTTTTCCTAATTTCCTTCCTCTGTCTGCATTCTTGGTTTTGGTCACCCCATGCTGTGGAAAGTTAATGCATTTGCATCAAAACCCATCAAGATTATAGGCGCGACTTGAATCTGCTGGAATTGGCATCTCAGCTGGTGGTTCTTCCCCTCCTGTATGGAGAGTGATATACAAAAAGTAACCAAATTAGTGTCGTTTGACTTGTTTTAATTTTGTTCAACTCTATAAAAAAACAACTTGATTGAATTTCCAGTGTGGCTGTTTCTCTGTTTGAGAGATTTCTGACTTTCTGTGGCACTCTAGTGGTGATTATGGGAATTACACCTCTGCTGGCCAAACTTAACTTCTAACAACTCTTCTAACAACTGCACCGCAAAAACCCAGAATAACACTGTATGTGTCAGAGTTTGTGCGTCAGTTTGTGAACCTGCACTATATTTTGCTGAATCCAGCAGCGGTTTACCAGCACTTGCACCAATAGGGAAGTGTCACTGTACTTCTGTGGCCCAGTCACCTCTCCTTATTGCTGTTCAGTCTTTGTCAGTCAGCAGCCTTGCACAAGTGTGTGGTGTTTCCTCAGGACAAATTGCACCACACTAGCATAGCCATGAGAAAATCACCCTGTAGGCTAATTAAAAAAGCGGTTTGATAATCCACCTTGGCCTGCTTTGGCTTGAGCTACCACTTGATACATAATTTGTTAAGTGCTTACACACACTAGGGGAATTAAAAAGGACTGCATGCATCTGATTCTCATGTGGAAAATCCCTAGATTTCATTCTTGAAAAATTCCAAGTGTGGTTTGTGGGTATTGCTTTCTGTTGTGCCTTTGGCAGCAAGCACTGGTTGTCAAAGCAGGTATTAGGGAGCTTTGAAGCTGAAAGATCACCTCGCCTCCTGTTCCAGCACCCGTCACCGCAGGTCTCCTTATCCCTCTGAACCATCTTCTCCACAGGGGCCCTGTGGCCCAAGCCCACTGGGAGGAGCAGACTGACAGTTGACTAAAAATATAGTTGCTTGAATATAGCCCAGTTTCATGTTTTCAGTTAAGAGTGTAAGTTGCATCAGTCAAGTATATGTCCTTATTTCATTTAATGTTCACAGACTTTGTAGTGAGGCTAAATTTAGAAAGGAACACTGCTTTTTGGTGGATCATACAATATTTAGGCCTACATGTGGCTGTAATGACATAGTGAAAAGCAAGAGTGTGTTCTGTTGTGTTGTTCTGTGTTTATATTGACTTTGTGCATACCCGCTCCTGTTCTCTAGAAGTAGATCTGTCCCTGCCAGATGTACAGCTCTCCCCGGGCCACAGTGCGGACCCCAGCCCCAGTCCTGAGGCCCCGGGCCCCTCCACATCTTCAGCCTCCAGACACCACCGCACACACCGCAGTGGAGGGGCCAGGGACGACCGCTACAGATCAGGTACACAACATAAACACAGACGTACACATATATACACACACAAACAAAACTATAAAACTCATTGAATAAACACCATGCAGCAACAACAAATCATCAGTCTATGTCACCCTTTTTTTTAGTGTCTCTTTCTACCTTCCTCACTTGTTTGCCTCGCTCTTTTCTTCCCTCATATCTAGACATCCACACAGAGGCTGTGCAGGCAGCGTTGGCCAAACACAAAGAAGAGAAGATGGCACTGCCCATGCCCACCAAGAGACGCTCAGCCTTCGTCCAGTCTCCTGTAGACAACTGCACACCTCCAGGTAAAACTCTTTTAATTTATCACAGTCATTGGGTGTAGTGATGAGGGAGACTGTCCTGTGAAGAAAAATGTGTCCTTCAGGGATCAATAGAGTATTACAAAAAAAACATTTAAAATCACTCTAATGAAAGTGGATTGAATCAGGACTAGAAGACTGTGTCCCATCCTTGTTTGGTGTTCTCTCTTCCCGTCAGACACGTCTTCTGCATCAGAGGATGAAGGCTCACTGCGCAGACAGGCAGCTCTTAGTGCAGCGCTAGCCCAGAGCCTGCAGAGCCCCGATTACTGGATCAACCGTTCCGTCCAGAGCTCCTCCACCTCCTCCTCTGCTTCCTCCACCCTCTCCCATGGAGAGCCCAAGACCCAGCCTCAGCCCCAGCCCCAGCCTGCTTCTGCGTTAGCTGATGTGCTGGCCCACACACGCATAGGTAAGCTCACTGAAATATACTAAATAGCTTATTAAATAACATCAATAAACAAATGAATCCCAGTAATTGTTGATTATACTTCCCCTTTAATGACGCTCCCCTTCTTTCCTTCTCCTCCAGAAAACAGCGTCCCCCCAGATGTGACGTCCTCCACCCCCCAGGAGAGGGGGTCCAGGGTGCCCCCCGCTGTGAGAGGCATGAGCCGTGGACAGAGCCGCTCCAGCATGCTGGATACTGCTGACGGTACACACACACTCACACATACAAGCCAGACTCTTTCATCAGGGTCCCTACACATGTCTGGAAAAACATTTGGTAATTTCCAGGTTTTGGTAATTTCCAGCGTTTGCTATTCGGAAAAAAATGCTGCCCATCATCGTACACATTATGAATGTTTGCTTTTGTAAAGAATAATCTTCATCTACAGAGTGATATGGCATAGCTAATAGAGGTTAGGCAATATGACTAACAGCATAAATTATCTGAAACATCAACAAAACGTCCTCATATCCAGTCATGAAATAGGCCAAGGCATCGAATTTCAAAATTGAAAGTGTGTAGGAATACTGTTTATTATGAACCATGTTCATAAAGACAGAGGTCTCCTTGGCTGATGTCATCTGGCTCTCCACTCCTATTACACAGTGCAGTAATGCATACCATGCATTCACTCAGCTTCTTCCTCTGTGTTCCAACTGGCAAGAATGAATCTTGCTGTCTTTGCACTGTTGGCTAGGTATGCAAAGAGTGATGACTTCAAACCAGGAGGTTGATCTTTTTGCAGCAGATCTGCTCTGTACTAGTTTTGTTCAGGTGTTGACTGTTGTACCATATGCATGTAGCAATCATGGCACTTTATTGACACATTTCTGTTTTGCATTAACTGTATTGTCCATAACATTGCAGTGTGAGTCCACGAGGTTGATTGGGGTGTGATTGTAGAAATGATCTGCTCATGTTCATCAGAAATCACCTTCAACATCATCCTCATTTCAGCCAATGTGTTGTGAATGCCGCTAACAACAGCTATGTTTGTTCTTTTTTTTTGGGTCCATTTATCCGCCCCCTGTCTTGCCTTTCATTTAAAAAAGGAAAGAGAAAAGGTAATATGAGTCGAAACGGGGAGAGGGGAGGGACGCTCAAGAGGCCCCAATCAGCTTGCTTTCCAACCTGGTGTCTGTCTGTCTGTCTCTGTGTTTGTCTCGTGTCGTAGGTCTAGACGTAGAGAACCTCCTCTATCAGATTCTCAGTAAAGTCGTCCACTCTGTCTGCGTCTATTCAAGTACAAACTACCCTTTTGAATTCTTCCTGCTGCTGATGCTGACTGTTTGCTAGTCCGTGGGGTTCTGCCTGTATGAAAGTGTCTAATAGAATAGAGATTTGTGTCGGTATGGAGTTGCATGTGTGGGTGTGTGGGTGCGCGAATGTGGGTGTTTTATTTGTTGTATATGTTTGTGATGATGGTGTTCTTGGTGTTTGTCCAGGCGTGCCAGTCAACAGCAGGGTGTCTACTAAGATCCAGCAGCTGTTGAACACACTCAAACGGCCCAAGAGACCGCCACTCAGCGAGTTCTTCCTTGACGACTCAGAGGAGATTGTAGAAGGTGAGAGACACAGTGTTCATGTATATTTGTTTTGTTTTTTGATTAGAAAAAGTGGGATAAAAAAAGTGATGATCTTGAACTGAAATAAGCCTATAAGCTTTCTTTTACACGCACATATGCATTTCACTATACCGTAGTTATATTGGGATATTTTACTCGATTGTGGAGCTGCAAGAGGTTTCGATTGCGTCCATGTAGAAGGCTTTTGCACCTAAGCTTTGACCAGCCAGATATTTTTTGCTGCTTTGGTATTGCCTTTCACAACGTTGGATTGTTTTGATGAGTTAACATAGTTAGCTAGCAAACACTAATTAGGTCAATAAGCTTGTTCACTGTTCACACATCGGCGGAGTTTCCCTGCTCACTCAGCTCTATAGGAAATTAATGGACTCCGGGTGATTTGTTGCTCGCAGTGTGAACGCAGGGTTATAACTTTTCTCGTAGCTTCTTCTAACCATCTTATCTCCTCCCCCTCTCCCTCATCCCTACTTCTCCCGTTGCCCAGTGCCCCAGCCGGACCCCAACACCCCTAAGCCGGAGGGCCGTCAAATCATCCCAGTGAAGGGGGAGCCTCTGGGGGTGGTCAGCAACTGGCCCCCGGCCCTGCAGGCTGCCCTGGCCCGCTGGGGGGCCACCCAGGCCAAGAGCCCCGCTCTCACCGCCCTGGACATCACCGGCAAACCCCTCTACACACTCACATATGGTGAGCAGCACTTCACCTCATAGAACTGTTCTGTAGACATTAAACAGCAAAGCTTTTTGTTCAACCTGAGTTTCCTCGGTTTACAAAGCCCAAAGACTATGTGTGAGATCAATCTCTTGCATATGATCTGGTTTAAATGAACAAATATTTGTTTTTCTGCGCAAAACAACACCTACTTTTCCTCCTGTATGGAGCTGCAGTGGGTTGGCGATTTTTTCTTTTTTCCTTCTATGAGTATTGCAGTGCCATTGTTGGCATGGTGACTGGCAATCTTTTCCTCTCCCCCCAGGTAAACTATGGAGCCGCAGTCTGAAGCTGGCCTACACACTGCTGAATAAACTGGGCACCAAGACTGAGCCTGTCCTTAGACCTGGAGATCGGGTAAGAGTCTGTCTGAGGACATGACAATAAAAGGACATGACAATAAAATGTCATGACAATAAAAATGAGTCTGTCTGTGTCTTAGGTGGCGTTGGTGTACCCCAACAGTGACCCAGCCATGTTTTGGGTGGCATTTTATGGCTGCCTGCTGGCCGAGGTCATCCCTGTGCCCATAGAGGTGCCACTGTCACGGCAGGTAAGGCTGGCACTGATGCAGAGGAAGCACAAGGGACTGAACTGCTTTATGACGAGCACTGAGGAATATAAAATCAGAGAGGCCTCTTTGAGGTCAAGCAACAGACCATGAATCGATTGAGTATGATGGAAGTGAGGGCATTTTATACAACAGACAGAAAATTAACACCTGGCAAGCGCCAAGTGCCGATAAAATTTGTATTTGGCAGGTAAATCAATAAGGGTCACCCACCACACTGGCTGGTAAATTTATGAGATTATAACATTTGAATGCCTCAGTTATATTGAGTTCTGCTGCACTTCATGATGAATTACAAACTACATCCTTTGTATAAGTGACTCAGCAAGTTTTAACTGGCAGACAGTACATGAAATAGTATTGAAGATGGGTGGGTGACATATTTCTATGAAAAATGCTTATCATTTTGACCAATAAAAATGACAAATGATTCCTGGCAGTGTTTTTTTTCGTTTACCACCACAAATTGGACACTGGTTCCTATCCTTTGTTTGGATTTTCTGAGTCACATACATAAGTCATTGTACTATACCTGATAAATACGCGCCTGTAACGACATAACTGTTGCTAGAACTATATTTGTAGAAGAATAACATTTAATTATTAGCCTATTATCAAATTATTATTCTTTAAAACATACATACATATTGACCATTTGCTTTGCACAGTTCCTTACAAATGGCACTCAGCTATTCTAAAATCACTCTGAGGCATCTTGTGTCATGGCTTATTGCTCAAGTAACCTGATGGTCATATTGTAAATCGATATTTTCTAACATATTGATCCCTAGAATGTACTTATGGATTTTAATTGTCTCAGTTTTGTATACATGCCTCTCTCTGTGGATCTAAGTCTCTTGTCTCTCTCTTGTCTCTCTCCACAGGACGCAGGCAGCCAGCAGATTGGGTTCCTGTTGGGCAGCTGTGGGGTCAGCCTGGCTCTGACCAGCGAGGTGTGTCTCAAAGGACTGCCCAAGACGCCCAACGGAGAGATCATGCAGTTCAAAGGTCAGCTAACCCCAGTGCAGCTGGCTCAGCAGTGGTCATCTCTTTCTCAATCTCACTGGGACCCATTAGATAGACTCATTAGAGGGAATATATGATGTACACTGGCCAATTTGGGTCCAGTATGGGTGTGTGGGTGGCTGGGTGGTCACTGTGGATGGAAAATATTGGCTAGTCAGATGTTTTTTGGTCAACAGCAGGGGGGTTTAAAAGATGAAAAGTGTTGCTTTAGTGCTGCTCATCATCAGTGTAACTAAAAGACTCTTCGTCCATGTCAGCTAAAATGTTTCTGTATGCTCCATGTTCAGTATAGTGTTGTGGTTTTGTTCACCAGGATGGCCGAGGATGAAATGGGTGGTGACAGACACCAAGTACCTGACCAAACCCTCCAAAGACTGGCAGCCTCACATCCCCACCGCCAACACAGACACCGCCTACATAGAGGTACTGTTCTGTACTTGTGTTCAGACCATATATTCCCAGTTTTAGCATCTCTAAACTGATCACCAGTCAGATTTTGAGTTGACTTTACCGTTTAAAGCATGGCTAGGTCTGGCCCATAGCTACATTATACTGTAGATCGCTTAATCCCCTGATTAAGAGATCTACAGGGCTCATCTGACTTTCCCAGTCTAGAGTCAACACTAAAGGTGACTGTGCTTTTACCATCAGAGCCCCAAAACTGTGGATTGCCCTGCGTGAGGAACTTAAATTAACTTAGTTAATTGAGTGTCATCTTTTAAATCACTTCGTAAGACGTACCTTGTAGTCTTGCTTTTATGTAACAGTTTTGATTTTTCCCACTTTTTGCTCACTGTTGTAATTTTTGGTTTATTTGTAACCCCTTTTCTTTTGAATCTGTTCCCAAGTTTGTATCTCCCTTTGATAAATTTAGATTCCTTGTTTTTAGGCCTTTTTTGTAAAGCACTTTGTACACTTTGCTTTTAGATAAGTCCTATATATATATAATATATATTTATTATTAATGTTATTAGTTTATATTAGTCCTCTCCTGTTGTTGATGTTTTTGTATGTGTGTCTCTCCCCCACCCAAGTACAAGGCCAGTAAGGAGGGGACGGTGATGGGAGTGGCTGTGTCCAAGATCTCCATGCTGACCCACTGTCAAGCCCTCACCCAGGCCTGTAACTACTGTGAAGGTGAGAGCCCAGTATGTTCTTTAGCTCTCTCTCTCTCTCTCTCTCTCTCTCTCTCTCTCTCTCTTTCGCGCTCTCTCTCTCTCTCTCTCTCTCTCTCTCTCTTTCTTTCTTGCTCTCTCGCTCTCTCTCTCTCTCTCTCTGTCTGAGGTATGTTAACTGAGATGTTCAAGCATTGTAAGTCTATATCAACAAATGGTAAATAGCATGAAGGTATAAGGTTCATAGAGATGCTCAAATATCAGTTGAGGCTGTTTTTTACCTCCTTGTCTAAAGTGTAGATCCAGGTTCAATAGTTCCTCAGTGCTGAACTCCTGAGCTCCCCAGCAGAAGGCCCTTTCACCGACAGCCTTGTCCAATAATTTATTTATTTAATTTACCTGTTCCTACCCAGAGCCAGGCACTTATAAACACAGGACACTTTAGCCTCATGTCTTGGAGAAGATTGGGTTCCATGAGAAAGACTTAGGGGCTGCGGAGCTTGACTACAACAGGAAAATATTAAATCTAATGGGCCAGAGAAGAACACTGTTTTCACTCCACCCAGATTATAACGGTTGTACAAACTAGAATTAGCTTGTGACTGCACACAACTTCTCTAATGTATATTGTGTGTGTGTGTGTGTGCGTGTGTGTGCACGTATTTCCTACCTCAGGGGAAACACTGGTCAACGTGTTGGACTGCAAGAAAGATATGGGCTTGTGGCACGGCGTCTTAACGGTGAGTTGGGATACACACAATAGGGAGAATCTATATATTGAGACAAATTGACCTTATTGAGATGTAGCACAATGTGACAATGACGAAATGTGTGTTTTTCATTGCAGAGTGTCATGAACAGAATCCACACCATCACTGTGCCCTACGCCGTCATGAAAGCCTGTCCCATGTCCTGGGTGCAGAGGGTCCACATTCACAAAGGTTCAGCCCTGTCCAGTCTTAATTTAATATTCCATCTGTAAAATGGCAGCTGTTTAGTTAGTTTATTTATTCACACATATAAGGTGGTAGAACACAGAAATATATGGAAAAAGAGAAAACAATTACAGATTGCTCAGGTCAGACAAGAAACCCAATGGGATAATAAAAAGAAGAAACAAACTTAAAACACTACTGAATTAGATAACAGAAACTAAATGACAACAAAATTCAGTATAGCAGTAACAGTATAGCAAAAAGAAATCTACAGATGACAAGGGATGAAACAAATTCTAAATACTATATCTACTGTACTATTATTTATATATATATATATATATATATATATATATATATATATTTATATATATATATATATTAACAACGTGTCCCCCTTGTCTTCTGGTAGCACGTGTGGCCTTGGTGAAGTGCCGTGACCTCCACTGGGCCATGATGGCCCACAGGGACCAGAGGGACACCAACCTGTCTTCCATACGCATGCTCATAGTGGCTGACGGAGCCAACCCATGTGAGTCACTTCCTCCTGCATGAACATGAGCTCTTTATAATGAAGAACCGTATGGTCATTTTGTACAGAGGATTGTGTGTTTTTCGGCCACTTGTGCCCCATCTTGGTGACATTTCCGTGCTTTGTGGGTTTACAGGGTCTGTGTCGTCATGTGATGCCTTCCTGAATGTGTTCCAGTCTCACGGTCTGAAGCCAGAGGTCATCTGTCCATGTGCCTCCTCTCCTGAGGCTCTGACTGTGGCCATACGCAGGTACCGCATCTCCATACTGACTGACATGGAAGAGGCACCATATCTTAATTTTTCAATCTTTATCTGTCTACACTGCAAAGTCATTTAGTCTAGTTTTGTCTTAAAATCTTATTTTTCTTAGAACAATTGAAAAAATCTGCTTTCAGGGTAAAATAATTTTACATCTTTACTGTGCAAGAATTCTCTTGAATCAAGAGTAATTTTCTTGAAATTAGTGGAGTGATTTGCTTTATTCTTTCTGCCTTGTTTCAAGATATTGACACTTGTTTCTTGAAAATTCTTGAAACAAATGAAACTGTATTGGAGACAAATGGATTTATCTCACACCATTGGCAGAATTTTCCATTTTTTGGAGTGTATATTATAGTACTGCAGTTTTGCATGCAAACAATTAGAGTAGTTTTGTACATCACCAGTCCTCAACCTTGTCTTACTTTTCCACTCCCTTCCTGTCTAGCCTGTCATTTTCCTCACACTATCACTTCTCTTTTTTCTGCCCTCCAGGCCTGGGGCACGTGGAGCTCCTCTGCCAGCCAGGGCCATCCTGTCCATGGGCGGCCTGAGCCATGGGGTGATCAGGGTCAACACAGAGGACAAGAACTCTGCCCTCACTGTGCAGGATGTGGGCCATGTTATGCCTGGAGGTCAGCCATTGTAGTTTGCTGTAATTGGCACTGTAATAGTGTAGCAGTAGCAGATTTTGCTGCCAAATTTGCATTCTTGCTGTCAGTTTCTTTTCTGCTTCTGTCATCAGAAGTCAGTTTCCTAATGTGCATTTGGCACTAATGTTTTGACCTGTGTTTGTGTTTCAGCTCTGATGTGTATTGTGAAACCAGACGGGTCTCCCCAGCTGTGTAAGACAGATGAGATTGGGGAGATTGTGCTCAACTCTCGGGCCGGAGGCACCATGTACTACGGCCTGCCGGGCGTCACCAAGAACACATTTGAGGTCTGGATTCCTGTCTAAGTCTCATCTCAGAATATATGGCAATGCAAGCCTAGTCACTTGAAGAGCTAGCACTGTGACTCATTTGACTTTTGTGTTTGACACACTAGCTCAGCCTTTTTTATGTTTTTGTTTCCTCCAAAACATCGAGCGGGTTATAAAAACATTGTTGGTGATGTGGCTGTTACAGAAATGTTTTGTAGCGATGTAATCAGCAACTTGAAAAATCACATCCCTGCTTCAAAAGTCATACAACACCTTAACCTTAACACCTTTGAATGCATTTCCAAGTAGTGAACAGTGGATTGATTCAAATGATCCACTAGATGGAGCCAAAGAAGTCATGCAACAACTGCATTAAGTAGTATTTCCTCTTTCACGTAGTGTGTGGAAGCTTCAGAAGGCTCTGTTCACAAATCTTAGTAAAATCATTTGATTCCTTTAGGAAGATTCCAGACTCTTCTCATAAGCCCCTTAGGGTTTCTTTGTCTAATCTACACTGTTTATATTCCTTTTGTTCTCTCTCATTCTTTTTGTTTTGTGCTGTAAACAAAACCTAAAGCTAAACTCTGAACTGGAGAGTCTGATTATCTATTTTTTATGGTGTGTCTATGAGATCTGGTGTGAAGGTGAATTTTAAAGTAGTGTTTAAAGTAGTGCTTTTATCTCTCTGTTCTGTAGGTGATCCCTGTCAACCAGGCTGGAGCCCCTATTGGAGAAATCCCCTTCACTCGCACCGGCCTGCTGGGCTTTGTAGGACCGGTAAGGCACACATACACAGAAATAAATTCCTGCTCCATCCAAATATAACACAAATATGTTATTTGACTGAACCAAAATTAAAATGGTGCGGCTTCTCTTGTGTTCTTGCTGAGTAAAACCTCCGCCTGCTCCACAGGGAAGCCTGGTGTTTGTTGTGGGGAAGAACGAGGGGCTGCTGATGGTGAGCGGCCGAAGACACAACGCTGATGACCTGGTGGCCACCGCGCTCGCAGTGGAGCCTGTCAAGACAGTTTACAGGGGGAGGTGAGCCTTTCACTACTTCCTGCGTGCCGACCTGCATGATTCACTGTTCTGTGTGTATGTGTGGTTGAAAAAGTATTCTGGCACAACTGAACCCACTAACAAGGTGCATTGAATAGACAGGTAGCGCTGGGAAAGAGGAAATGCCAGCAACACTTTCACTACTGAGATCAGCAACCCTGACAAAGGCCACATGCTGAAACATGTTTGTTTTGCTAATAAATCTTTGCCCTCTGTTCAGCAGGTATTGCTGGAATTTACTTTCTCCCTGTGTGTGTGCCCATATAAGTAATGATAATAATTATGTGATATTTTATTGATCCCTGGAGGAAAATTCTCCTTTCATTTGCCCTCCTGCTCAGGGGGGGTCGGAGCACTACAGAGGGAGCTGGTGGGGATTCAGTGTCTTGCTCCAGGACACTTCAACAGGGTGGCTGCGTGCCGACACGAGGGCTTGAACCCTGGTCCTCTTATTGAAGGACGGTGTCTCTAACCACAAGGCCACCCTGCAGCCCCCTCTGTGTGTGTGTGTGTGTGTGTGTGTGTTAATGTGGAGTGTGTGTGTTATTGTGCTCACTCCTCTGTTGTGTGTTGTGCAGGATCGCTGTGTTCTCAGTGACGGTGTTCTATGATGAGAGGATAGTGATTGTGGCGGAGCAGAGGCCCGACGCCAGTGAGGAGGACAGCTTCCAGTGGATGAGCCGAGTGTTACAGGTAGAGCACACGTCCACTAGTGTCATGACCAAATTCAACACTTCTTGGACATCCTATAAATATTTTTTGCTTTTCGTTTCTAGTATTTAGTTATGATGATCATAATTGTGTTGTAGATCTTACCCCAATAACCAACCTACCTCTTCCTCATGTCATTAGTTGTATTTGAAAATGCAGCTATCGTCGAGCAAATGTAGTTGTATTATCTACATTCTCTAATGATTTGCATTGTCAACATGTTTGTGCACTACTCCCTCCAGACATAGAGTACATCCTCTGTTCATCTATTCATCCATTCTCTTGATACATCCTTCCTCTATCCATTTTTCATCTCCATATAATTCTATCGATCTACCATATTGACATTATTTAAGTTGGAGCATGTGGTTTATCAGCCTCATTGTTGTTGCCTGCATTCATTTTATTTTATGGTGCAGTTTTAATAGGCATTTTAAAATCTCACATGCGTTTCAAAATCATCATGGATAACACAAAAAGTCAAAGACTTATTTCCATCAAAGTTCTTTGACACAGACAGAGCATCAACACTCAATGCTAATTTCTTTCTGGCATTTATCAAACCATATTGGTATCATGATTCCATATTTATATTTCACTGACCGATGTGTGTTTTCTGCACAGGCCATCGACAGTATCCACCAGGTCGGCCTGTACTGCCTTGCGCTCGTCCCGGCCAACACCCTCCCAAAGACGCCCCTCGGAGGCATCCACATCTGTGAGACCAAGCAGAACTTCCTGGAGGGAAACCTGCACCCCTGCAATATCCTCATGTGCCCTCACACCTGCGTCACCAACCTGCCCAAGCCACGGCAGAAACAGCCAGGTAGGCCGCCGTTCTCTGGCAGTGGGCCAGCAATGCTCTGGGATGGGACGATATGTTTATCTCATGATACGATTCGATATGCAAGATAAGATAAGATAAGATATCACTTTATTAATCCCCTTGGGGAAATTCGGGATATGGGGTTCACGATTCGATACAACCACGATACAATGTAATAAATAAAAGTTAATTGACAACAAAGTATGACTCTGCAGAATTATGTTTATTTCTGAGCCACAAATCTTTCTAGCAATGGTATTGGCTTGTCAGAATGTAAACAACAATTTAAAAATGTCATTACAAAGTGCAAAAGAGCTTGTGAAACTGTGACGGGCAAGCCATCTCACTTGTGACAGCAGATAAAATGAAGCTAATATTATTCCAGTTAGATTTACTTACTGTGAAAAGCCTGTCTCTATATAGATGACTCTAACAATCTCTGGTGTGTGCAGTGGGTGTAGGTCCAGCTTCCATCATGGTCGGCAACTTGGTGGCAGGGAAACGGATCGCCCAGGCTGCAGGCAGAGAGCTGGGCGTCATCGAGGACCAGGATCTGATCAGGAAGGTACTGCCACACAGACCCCAAACCGCACTTTTTACCACACTGACCATAGAAAATTTAGCAATTTGTATTACCTTGATTGGTTAAGGGATTCTACATCTGTGACTCTAACGTTAACACCCGGACGATGTGACAAAATTACTTTATTGTCGCTGTTTTGTGAAATCCTTGTATCTCCAAAGCTTTTCAGGAACTAAGCAAAACAGCCTTGATCTTAACTTGACCATCTTAACTTGACGCATTGTAGAATTTATAATGAATTTTGAAAGAGTATCATAAGAGATCACCAAAATTGGAGTTATGAGTTTTTCACAACAGCAGCGTGATACTGTTTCTATTCTATTAATTCATCAGTCATTGTACATTACAAACTTTTTGTAAACATGAACCCATTCCCATTAAGCTGATGTATATACTGGAAATGCACTAGATTTGTTTATCCAGTTAACGATGAGATTATATAGCTATCAGGGAAAATGGATGCTGATTTCTTATCCTAAAACTCTGATTCTGTTGTTGTTCTGCCTTTATTTTGCTCGGGTTGGGCTTTAGCTCTGTATGTGGCCCACCATGATGGTAAGGCTCTAGTCTGGCCCCACCCGCCACTGCTTCTGCTGCTTCTGTCAGTCAGATGTGCTTTTGTAGCCGTGAAAACCCGATGGCCAGCAGCAACAGCTTGGCCTAAACTGCAGGGATCACAGTCCAGGCTGGCTCCTTGGTCAGCAGGGGTCCACACACTAAATTTACCTGTACTAACATGCTGAATAAAAAATGAAAAGAAGGGAATTTCTCCATACATCAGTGTCCCCTAGCAGACCTGCTCTGCCATCACCTTTTCAGATAGAAATATGCCAGCAGTCCACTAACTTAACCAAACCAAAGGTTCAGCAATACATTTGCATTCATCTAAGTGAATGAAAGTCTCTTTTCTACATGGATCACAGGCCATGGAATGTAAATTCAGACTGGCTTTTAATTATAAAGAGGTAATGGAAACTTTGAGCAAAGGATCATCAGTGTCCTAGCCTAAAAACATTATATGAAACTCCACATGCAAAGAAGTCCAAAATATAGAAATATTAAATATGGCCATGCTGGTGTTTAAATGAATCCTCTCGTGTGCACCTCTGCTTGCTGTGTCAAAAGCTGTGTGTGCTGTGATGCTCCCCTGTCTGGCATGGCTTGATCAGTGGTCCAGGCAGCCGGTCTGCATGATGTGCCACTTTACTCCGTGCTGCAGATCCGTTCTAAACCAGAGCACAGACTCCCTGACTGAAAGAGTGGATGGATGATTTCAGCCAGTGATATTAAGATGGCCAGCAATGTGGCACTGCTAAATACCGTGCGTGTATGTCCAGAGAATGTCGTAGTGTTGAGTGTTGTTTTTGAATGTGCTGCCTACTGTCGACTTGCCCACTGCCTTTAAAGGCCTCCCTTGCTGTCACATATTGTCCTGTCCTGTGCACTGGCTAGTTCCTGAGCTTGTCCTTGTTGAGTCGGTACTGGCTCCCGTACCTGTCGATTTGCTGTTTTGTCACTCTGTCCAGACCAAGATAAAGTCACTACTGATCAGGTTAAGGGTGGCTAATAATGCATTAATGTTGTTTATTTGATTTTAAAGATATCCATTGGATTTTTTCCCCTTGAAACAACTCTGATATCTTTAAATCCTCACTTTACACAAGTAGAAAGTGTGTGTAGTATTGGACTAACCTATAGGCTGGATAAGATACATTTCTTACTTCCTCATACCATTGCAAAGTTTTAAGATTATTTTTCCTGCTGGATTGTTAAAATCTATTTCCCATTGTTAACGCAACAGACAAAGGCTCGGCAAAGTAGTTATGGCCTCTTCATTGAAAGTCCGGTGGCTTGCTAGTTTCTGATGGTGGATCCATTGCAAAAATAGTTCTCTGGACAGTACACTCCCATACCGCTGTTGTGTGTACCAGAAAAATACGTACATGCACAACCTTTGATGTGCCGTTTTTCTCTTTCCTTACAGGCTCCAAATTGCTAGCTAGAGGTCAAAAGTCAAAAGTGTCATTGGATATCTTTTAAGTACATTACTTTAAAATGTTTTCTGTTTTCTATTGCACGTCAGTTCAGTTCAAGCTGGGCTTATTTTGCTGTCTGTTACTGTCTGCTACTTGGTTGGTGGATATCTGAAGTGCAACTCATGTGCTGACACACTCCTCCTGTCTCCCTTCTCAGCACCAGTTCTTGTCTGAAGCGCTGCAGTGGAGAGCCCAAACCGACCCAGACCATGTTCTATATGTGCTGCTCAATGCCAAGGTAGATCGAACACACACACACACACGCAGGTATACATATAATCAGTCTAAGAAATCAATCAAGAATGAAGAATTGATGTATCAGACACACATACTGATCCAAAGACAACTGGTTTAATCACTGTTCAAATATTTTATTCACCTTTTATACGGTAATGGTACTCACATTTTCCTCACCTTCACATGATCCATTTTGTTGTGTGACGTTTCAGCTGTACATTCTCTGTTTTCGCTCTAGGGGGTAGCAGTGTGCACAGCCACGTGCGTCCAGCTCCACAAGCGAGCAGAGAAGATCACTGCTGCCCTTATGGAAAGGGGAGGCCTCAACACAGGAGACAACGTGGTGCTGCTTTATCCCCCAGGTGAGCTATCTATACACACACACACACACACACACACACACACACACACACACACACACACACACACACACACACACACACACCTCACAATTGTTATTTATATGGCTGTCTTTCCTCATTTTTCCATTTAATCTACAGTAAAACACACAATTTACATTTTACATTTTTAGTTAACTAGTTTTCTGTCTTTCTCGTACTTCTCTAGGTATTGACCTGATAGCTGCCTTCTATGGCTGTCTGTATGCGGGTGTCATCCCTGTGACGGTGAGACCGCCCCACCCACAGAACCTGGCTGCTACCCTCCCCACCGTGCGCATGATCATCGATGTGAGTGCAAAAATGAGAAACACTATGACAAATAGCACATCTGTTTTAATTGCTAATCTCCTTCAGAGGTGGAGAGTAATGATGTACTGTACATTGACTCAAGTACTGTGCTACAGGTACTTCAGTTTTTAGGTACTTGGACTTTACTTGTGTATTTCCATTTTAGCTAACTTTTAATTCATTACATATTAAAGCAAATATTTTACTTTCTGTTGCACCACACCTATCTGATACAAAACATGCAATAAGTCTGAGAAGTGCACCACTAAACTATTTAACATAACTTTAATAAATGAAGGACAATTATTGAAACTAGTGCAGTGCCCGTTCGCTTTGAGCCCCGCTGCTGCACAGAGCGCTGTTTGCTTGTTTATTCAAAGTTTATTAATATTGTCCAATCCGACACTGCACGTCCTTGGGTCCCAGCAATACACCCGCCAAGTGTGAAGTAGATCGAACGAACGGTTCTCGAGATATGCGAAAGACACACAGACAGACAGAGACTCCTTGCTTTATAGTATGATGCCCTTGAGCGAGACATTGAATCCCTACCAGCTTCAGTGGTGCTTTTCTTTCGTTGACCCTTCACTCTGATTTCCCTGGAGGGGAACAATTAAATTATTTGAGCAGCACCTTGAGTGGAGGACTTTCACCAGAGTTCTACTGGAGCAAGGTAGAGCTGCTTTCTGTACTTCTTCCCTCACTGAACTTCTCTGTATATGTTTGCTTTGTTTTATAGGTGAGCAAAGCAGCCTGCATCCTCACCACTCAGCCCCTCATGAGGATCCTCAGGTCCAGGGAGGCTGCTGCCAGCGTCAACATCAAGACATGGCCCACTATCATAGATACGGGTACTGGACTCTATGGAGCTCTGTTCAAATTAAGCAATAAGCCAGGAGAGGCCATACTTTACAGTGATTTTAAAACAGCTGGGAGGCATTAGGCACGATGCGAAGCAGCTGTTCCCCAATCTTATATTCAGTGCCATGCTTGTATTCCCTTCTTAACACCACTGTAATAAAAAAAAATAAAAAAAATGCAAATGGGACACAGCACCTCAAGCACAAAACGTTGGGACCAAAGAGTGCGTTCCCCTTCTGGCCACAAGGTGTCCTGCTTGCCCTTTGCCTAGCCTTAAACACCATGGGGGAAAAATATTATTTATTTTTGTTTATTATTAACTTATTATCTGGAAAAACCAGAGTCATTTCAGAATTTCAGCATGTGAGCAAGTCTTTGCAAACCCACTCTCACATCTGTGTGCACTGGCGTGAGAGGGGTGATGCATTTTATGTAGGTTACTAATAGCTTTTAAATTGCCCATGACTGGAATGTGACTGCATGCGATGTAGGCGTGATGACTTCAACTGGAATGTGGCTTTTAAATGCACAATGAAGGGGCATTTTAACATTTTAAATTACAGTATAGGTCCTTGCAGTCAAGAAGAGAACTGATGAACAATTATCAGGTGGCGGTGCGTTCCCAATAGGAGGCAGTAGCACAAGACTCAGAAGGGGAAGCACAGGCAGGGACAAAACCAGCGCACCCTGAGGAAGGCTCTGGGAAATGTGTTCAGGCTTCCTTCTGTGCTGCCTCTAAATGAATTTTAAATCAACCTGAGTGTAATTTTTGTCCCCCTGCCTGTGCTTTCCAATTTGAATGTCTTGCACTAGGCTACATTTTAAATTACTGAATATCAAGGTACTTGAAGTCGGCAAAAAATTGGCATGGGAATTTCCACTGGTGACAGATTGAGTCCATTGCCGATCCCCGATGTATTTTTCCAGTCACCCAGTCCTAATATATGATCCTACCTCTGTCTCATTCAAGAGACCAAAGGAGAGTAGATGTCCCAGTTATTCAGACTGAAAGGTAGAACTCTGTTTGACTTGTGATCAAGGAAAGAAACTGCCATCAATCACCAACCAAATGCTGGTATGTTTGTACTGTGGCTGGTAGGTTAGTCTCTGCCGGACACTTCGGCAGGTAAACAACCATTTTCCTGATGTTCCTTTCTATTTTAAATATCAAATTGGCTGGTCAAACAGTGAAAGTGGGTGATTCATTTTGTCAACCAATAACTAGCTGTAGGCAGTGGTTAAAAAAAAGTCAGTTTCCTGCTCTGTTTGTGATGTTTCTCTTCCCCCTCCTACCAGATGATCTCCCCAGGAAGCGGCCTCCACAGATCTATAAGCCTCCCACAGCTGAGATGCTGGCCTACCTGGACTTCAGCGTTTCCACCACAGGCATGCTGACCGGAGTCAAGGTAGATACGTTCACAAGCCATGCTATAAAACTTGAAGCAGTATAAAAAGCAGAAAACAAGCCAGAAAACAGTAATATCCTGTTAGAAATCTATGTGAGTTGATATGAAATCCTAAAAAACAGAAAAAAATCATATCACTATATAGTTTATGGACATAAATCAGAATTAGATTCACTTTAATTTGCCTCGCTCATTGGGTGCACAAGAAACTTGATGTACTCAGTTGGTGTTGACACATTTTATGACATTTACACATTACACAACACACTAGGCACAGGACATAAATGTTATTTTAGTGGACGCCATATTTGCAAGAAGGCTCTTTTTAAGTGGATGGTCTAACTGAGCTGGTCTGACGACAACAGAAGTCACTATTTAATGGTTTATGTTGTTTGTGGTGTGTTGTCAGATGTCCCATGCGGCGGTCAGCACTCTGTGCCGCTCCATTAAGCTGCAGTGTGAGCTCTACTCCTCTCGCCAAATAGCCATCTGCCTGGACCCGTACTGTGGCCTGGGCTTTGTCCTGTGGTGCCTCTCCAGGTAACACACACACACCCACACACACACAGACTGAATATCACATTTCATATTACATACCATCCATACAAATGTTGAGTTGTTGCTGTAGCGAGTGTGTTTTTTGGACCAGTGTTTACTCAGGTCACCAGTCCATCCTTATCCCCCCTCTGGAGCTGGAGAGCTCCCTGCCTCTCTGGCTGAGCACGCTCAGTCAGTACAAGATCAGAGACACCTTCTGCTCCTACTCGGTCATGGAGCTCTGCACCAAGGGCCTGGGCACCCAGACTGAGATACTGAAGGTGAGGATGACACCCATACTCAGTCTCACTCAGACTGCCACCTGTGGTAACCTCTTGAAATTACTGCTCTTTCATTTCTGTATTTACTGTGTAATAATCACACTGTAAAAAAATATAATGTTGTAAATTATACATTTTTGAATGGACTAATACTATCTACTTTATTTACTTTATCTACAATTTACAATTGATTGTTTTTTTGTAATCAAAACGATAAATCTGAGCAGTAATTATTCAGTCAGGGGCAAGTGAGCAATAGCTATTTGTGTTTTGTTAGACTTTGTTACGTGATAATGACACTTTAACAATGCAAAAAAGGAGGAATTTAAAGCATTCAAAAATCAGAAGTCTGGTACCATGCTAAAAATGTCTGTAGGCCTGCTTTATGGTAGGGTAAAGTGCTTTGGATAAAAGTAGTCCACCAAACGGTAAATGCATGTTTGTATACGCTTACCCTCGATGTGTGAATAACTTGTGTGTCTGCAGGCACGCGGTGTGAACCTGTCCTGTGTACGGAGCTGTGTGGTGATAGCAGAGGAGCGACCTCGCCTGGCGCTCACCCAGTCCTTCTCCAAGCTGTTCAAAGATCTGGGTCTGTCGCCCCGGGCCGTCAGCACCGCCTTCGGCTCCAGGGTCAACCTGGCCATCTGCCTGCAGGTCGGCTTCACCACACCTATTCTTCATTCATTCTCCATATGGACACGCATTGAACTGACAAATGAGCACATTACACATATCTTTACCTTTCCTCATCATACACCCGGGTTGTTATACTTTTTGATTCTGTATACATTCTATTTGATGTTGATTTTATTTTGTATTTTGTTTTGTTCAATTTCAGTTTGTTTTATTTTTGCCAAATGATGTACGTGTATATATTGCGGATGATACACATATATTAATGAGAGAATTCCCTTAAAATTTTCATTGTGTGTATTAATGTACTGATTATATAGATGGGTCGTATTCATTTGTACTGCTCTCATTCTGGCCTTGACCAAGAGATTAAAATTGAAAATACTGTAATTAAATATTTTTTTCAGCCTTCATTAAGTGTTAATCTTCACCCTCATGTTTTTCTGTGTGTTTCCATCTGCAGGGCACATCTGGACCGGACCCTTCCACTGTCTATGTTGACATGAAGTCTCTCCGCCATGACAGGTAAGACTGGAGCCACTGCACAGGCAGCGACAGTGGACACATGATCACACTGGTGAGACCTGAGACAGTGGGTCAGTCAGACTGAATGTGATAATTGACAGGAAGTCTTTTGTGTGTCTCCTTCAGGGTGAGGCTGGTGGAACGAGGGGCGCCACAGAGTCTTCCACTCATGGAGTCAGGCACTGTAAGTATTGATTATTGACGAGTAAGCCTCATTTGAGTACTTGCTCGTATTGGCCACAGACCTAGAGAAGTAGGAGGAGTGGTTGAATTACCTCAAGCTAAACTCTCCTCTTCTGTTCTCCCCTTAGATCCTGCCAGGAGTGAGGGTGATCATAGTCAACCCAGAGACCAGAGGCCCGCTGGGAGACTCCCATCTTGGGGAGGTGAGTGGGCAGAAAGGCTCATGGGACACTGACATATAGACATTTCCTCCTTTGTCATTTTCTCTAATGAGTCTTAAACATGTTGTGTAATAATGAAAGTAGAAGGATTTGAAGCATCTTACATTTGCAACATCAACGATTTATTAAAGCTTCAGAAGCGCATCAGTAAACAAACAGCGCATAATGAGCAGGTGAACATATATTGGCTGGTAAACATGCAGAATCTGCAACGCGTTTCGAGCTCAGTGCTCTTCCTCAGGCAGCACTGAGATGTAATAATGAAACCAACCAAAACGGCTGTTCAACCTGTTGTAAACTCATTGGAAATCCCCACATTATCATATATAGGAAATCCATAACCGCTCAATGCACAGAAAGACATTAACGAGAAATGCTCTTTACCTATAATAATACACGTATGCAAGGGAAGTACACCAAAAACAAGTGATGGTTTCTAGACTCATTTCTTGCATTTTTCCTGTACTCTATCTATGTGGTGAAAGTATTTAGTAACTACATAATGTAGTTAACACTAAGCATGACTGAACAATAGGGCTAAGTTGACTTTATTTTTAACGAAAATATTTTATATATACAGTGGATATCAAAAGTCTTTATACCCTTTTTTTTTAGGCGTTGAGGCCTGAAATGAAAACCCATTAAAACTTTTTTTTTTTTTTTGCTTTTTGAATATAGTAACCAGCAAAATCAAGGCTAAAACAAAACAGTACTAATTTCTGACAAAGTATTAAATATGTTAAACTGAAACACTTTGGTTACATACTGTAAGTGTGTTGCATATGTTCTCAGTTGAGATGATGCTAGTTGTTTACTGTCACTCAACATGGTGTATGCTAAAGTGTTGCATGGATCACTCATTCCCTTCCCGCGGTGTGTTTGTCTGTGTCCAGATCTGGGTGAACAGCCCCCACAGTGCCAGTGGCTACTACACCATCTACGGAGAGGAGAGCCTGCAGGCAGACCACTTCAACACCAGACTCAGCTTTGGGGAGCCCCATACTCTCTGGGCCAGGACCGGCTACCTGGGCTTTGTCAAGAGGACCGAGCTACTGGACGCAAGCGGAGGTGAGACACTTCACAAAAGACTATCTCATAAATTCTGTATGTCTTGAATGTGAGGGTTGTCTACATAACTTTAGCGAGGTATCTCTTTTATTATCTGTGTTTCAAATTGGCGTAAAATCACAACTGGTTTTGGGGTCTTCATTTTGCTGAGTGTCCATAGCCATAACTGTGAATAATCAAATACTTACAAATTCTTTCCCACCACCCCTCCAGACCGTCATGATGCCTTGTTTGTGGTGGGCTCCCTTGATGAAACGTTGGAGCTGAGGGGGTTGCGCTATCACCCCATCGACATTGAGACCTCCGTGTCCCGAGCTCACCGCAGCATTGCAGAGAGGTGAGGCTCTTCACTCCGTCTATTCACTCAGATAGCATTGGTCATGTGCATCTTGTGAGATTTTAGAAGCTATACTCACTAAAATCCACCGTGGCCTTCATTCTAGTACTCTTATAGAACGATAGCACAGAAAAAATTACTTAATTTCATTCTTTACATGTATCTGTGCTATAAACATTTGTTTCTCCACAGTGCTGTGTTTACATGGACCAACCTGTTGGTGGTAGTGGCTGAGCTGAGTGGTTCGGAGCAGGAGGCCTTGGACCTGGTGCCCCTGGTCACCAATGTGGTGCTGGAGGAGCACCACCTCATCGTGGGTGTGGTGGTCATCGTGGACCCCGGGGTCATCCCCATCAACTCCAGAGGAGAGAAGCAGAGGATGCACCTGCGAGACTCCTTCCTGGCAGACCAACTGGATCCCATCTACGTGGCTTACAACATGTGAACACCCGTCGCCGACTAATACAAAGAAAACTGAGCCAGGCTCTGAGAACAGACATGAGGGAGGAGGACTGGGGGTGCGTGCAGTAGCAACCCCAATGTTTAACCTCAGACACACACACAAGCAAGCGCCACACATTTGGGGATGAAAGTACAGTAAAAGTACTGTGATGAGCAAGTGTCCCCCTCTCAGAAACTGCAGTTCCTTCCCTGCTGCAGTCTGCTGGATCACTGCAGTCCAGGTTCACTGAGGTTGCCACTGGGGGAAAAGGATTTTTCTCTCCTCTTGATAGTACAGACACATGCATCTCTCGACTGGAGGAAATTACTCTTCATCCACTCTCGCCATCCCACCTCTCCCTCACAGCTCCAATTCATGATTTTTATTTTTTATCAGACATTTATTACATAGTTTCACCACAGAGGAAACTTTTATTTCTCACCTCCTTCCATTCCTTGGTTTTTAGCCTCGCCTGTATCATGCAACCCTCTCTGCTTGGTTTTTCCCAGCCATCCTTGAAGGCAGGATGGCAGCCTGGAACTGCTGAGAGGAGCTGGAACTTTCCCCATGCACTTTAAGTCCTTGCACCTCCGAGTCCATTTCCTGCCCAGCCCACCTCCGAGGGGACACCCCCCACGTTTGCTGCTTCACAAGAGCAAATCCACATCAGTATTAAAGTGCCACCAGCAAGTGCGGCCCACATGGGCAGCGCTGATATGTTACCTTCCTATCAGGTGCACCGTGGCTTTCACCACCTATCGCATATTTGCCGATAGATATGCTATTGGCATTCACACTTGCAAAATGTTCTACAATACACTTGAATTATTTGTTGGTGTGGGAAAAGAAAGACTAGCTTTGTAAACATTCAGCCTGCATAAAGACGAGCAGTGTTCCTTTTGATGGACAGAAAAACAAATCCTTGATATACTGTGTGAGTAGAAGTTGGTCCGTTAGATAGTTCTTATGATTGTGATAGTACTAATAATGAATTTTGCAAAATTTTAAACTCACCAATTTTCAGAAGTTGAGTTGAAGCTGTACCTACTGCTGTGTAGGTATGCATGCTAATTGGCGGTGCAATCAATGTCTACATGTGGGCCTGTTTATTTACTGTACTGATGCATACAGTAAGAAATACTGTGTCAAGCCAAGGAGTCACAAAGGAGGGCCGATGCTAAATGTCCAGGCAGGACTGGCAGGTTTCACAGGAAAACTCACAGCTTGCTGGCTTGAATCGAAACGCCCCACTAACTTACAGTATATGTCTTTGTGTAGTTTCCCATGCTAAAGCAAAGAGCATCTTTCATAATAACATTAGCGTCACGGTTGATTAGGTAAATGTGGGTTATCAGAAGGCAAGTTAGTGCCTTTATATTGTACCATCATGAAGCATGGCATTTGTGATCATGGACTGGTGAATTTCTAAAAAAGTAGATATCGAGAATGAGGACAAAACTTTGCCTTATTAAACCTGTGGGACTTCAGTAATTTTATTTCTTGTTAAAGGCTTCATTTATGGCTGTGCTACTTGTGTAATTAAAGAAGTATTCCACCATTTTTGACATGTCAGATGCCAATTTATAACTCAAAACACACTCATCACATTTTGGGGGAGGTGTCTTGTTCTTTTGAGTTTGCAGTCATGTATTTCTAATTTCATCATCATTACATCCATTATTTCCAAATGTCTGTAACACTGAAAAAATCCTGTAATTAGGAATCAACAACAATCAAAGTAACTGTTGTAATAGGCCCATGTGTTAAAAATGGCAGAATCCTCCTTTAAAAGAAAAGGGAGGTTTTATTACGGAGAGCAAGGATGTTGTCTGTATACTGTATTTTAGAGGTCAGATACTGTATTACTGGTGTTAATGTGTACATTGAAATGAACTTTGTTGATAAAACTTGACTGATCTTTCATACTTGACAGCATTTTTCTGCATCATTAATTTAACGGTATCACATTGCAAAAGAAGAAATGTTTCAAATTATTTTGACAGGAAGTAACAATGTGCACTTTCCCAATATCATGTTACATGTGTGAGTGTGTCCACCTGGGTGTGTGAGTGTGTTTGTCCAGTTTAATAGTGACATTCGGCTGTTCTGGCACAAGTTTATCCTTCAAAAACGATCCCAAACTATTGAACCATTTTTATTCCGAATGCAAGCTTCTTTGTTATCTGCATTTTTTTATGTCGCCTCCACTGTATTTGAATTCTTTCCATCCAAATTGGAACTTAATATATTTTATAGGGGTTTCATCAATATTTCCTGATGTTATCTTTCTTTGAAACTGCACAACTTCTGCAAACGATTGCTTTGATTTAGAAGTAGTTTGACATAATACAAACTGATATACCAACATTTCCATTCAGTGACGGACATTGACATGTATGCAAGCCAGTCTTTTGGGCAAGGTTGAATTACTCATAAATAACTCCAAGTGAAGCTTTTGAGCTATTATGTGGTAATTGCTTTGTTGCTACTGTTTCACTCCAAGTTTTAATAAAGGTTTATAATTTCGTGTTGGCCTTCAAGCCTTTTCAATAGACATTGGTGCTATCTATTAGGGAAAGTTTGAGTTTCAGATAAGAAATGACACTGACAGACTTTTGTCCTCCAATGTCATTACAAAAAAAGTTTGAGATTTCTTCCTGGTTGCCCTTTTGTGTGAAAACTAAGTCATTTTCTCATTCTTTTTCAATGCTAACATTTTCATAGTTTGACTCACTACTCAACTCTGTGTTTAATCACTTAATTTTCATCAACTCTGTGATCTTATCAAAAATCTATCCTTGAGCAAATTGACATGGACATTGCAAGTTGACATACCCACCATTTCCATTGTATATTTATTTCAATTTTCAAGTTGTAGTGTTGTGGAGAATGGCATATATTTCTAACCTCTAAAGTTATTATTCTAAGCACAATATGTATTGTATCTGTGAGGTAATGAAATTAGGATCTTTCACACAAAACTCAAGGGCCCAAAATGTATACCTCAACAACTGTCTGTACACTATGCATAGCCGAGCTGCAGCAAAGACATTCTCAAATAGTCAATGGTGCGATAACTTCTAACTCAGAACAGGCATACATGTCTTACTTGGCAAAACACTGTCACACTGTCATTGGATGTGTTTCATGCAAAATAAAAAAGGCTTTGTCAGAGTTTCTTGTGCTCTTTCTTGCGAATGTCTCTGGAAGCTTCGGGATTCAGCTCTACTGTGAAAACAAAGTGGCGTCTTCTTTCCACCAGGTGTCAGTCAATCTACTTCCTTATCTGAAAATGAAAGATGTTTGCTCCGTGATGACGTCACGGCCCAGTTTCTGACAATTTTGGCCACATCTTCCTGCTATCTAGCAGTTTCTATGAATATTGACAAAGCTGGTAAACATGCTGTGCTCTGATACATATTCTAATAACATTAAAAATAACAAATCATTTTCACTTCTCTCATCCTATTTTGAAAATGTTAAATTATTTAATCAGTAATACTTTTCCTCAGGTCTCCACAAGCTGAGAATCCAAATAAAGTCAACTGTCGATAATAGAGTAGGGGCCCTATGGAGGGATTAGATTACTGATCATTTCTTTTTTTTGTAATGAACATTTTATTGAAAACTTAAACACAGAAATAATACAGCCAGGGATCGATTCACTTAATTGGAGAACCATCAAAACTAAATACCCACTCACTCATAAAATAGGAACATAAAAAAAACCCAAAAGAACAAGCAAAGCAAAACACAGACCGATTATTGATCATTTCTGACCACTGGTGGGGATCTAAAGTGCAAAAAATGTCCCTTAACTAGACTAAAATATTGTGTGCAAATGATGCTGTTTCTTATACAGTGCAGGAACTATACAGAGCCAGGACTGCTTGGGATTGAGCTCTGTAAATTTAAATATCTCATTCAGATCTAATTTTTTGTGTAGTACTTAGGATATCTTTGTAGGGCAGCTATAAAATTTAGGATGTGTAACAGTTTTCCTTGTAGCCATGCATGTTCCCCCTGTGTTAAAGCCCAACACCATGGCTTATTTCTGGACTACAGGACAATCCCCCACACTCGTTTATTTATCTGTGATTCTGTGTGTCTGCATAGCGTCCTTATAGCTTAACAAGTATGGTCTTCTAGACTGTTATGTATAGCCTCAAAGTCCATGAAGAACAACATCTTAACAGTGATATTGATTTACAGTGTTTCAACTGTCTGTTGCTAAGCAGTGATATTTAATGATGAGACACTGTCTGGCTTTTTCAGATCAGCATCAAAACAGCACTGAGCAGAATTGAGGTGATTCTCGTGCTCAGGCCGTGTGCAGCAGACACGGATCTGGCCTGAGTCGTCTTCAGCCAGGCTGCGAACTTGCTGGTCCGAGCGTACACCCCCGGCCTGCGAGGCCGTCCGCACTCCTCCCCAAAACTTGTCACTCCGAGCACAAAGAAGCGCTCCTCATCTTCGCTGTAGCACTGCAGGGGGCCGCCGCTGTCTCCCTAAAACAGACACAGCCAAGTCTTATGGAAATGAGACTTGTATAGCCTGTGAATGGAAAAGTCAGACTGTGAGTTTAAAAATGTATGAGAATGATCACCTGGCAAGCATCAGCAGCCCCGCTCTCTAATCCGGCACAGATCATGCTATCGGTGATGGAGTCGTCGTACCAGTTGATCAGGTTACATTTTTGTGTGTCGATGATTTCCACCTCAGCTTCCTGCAACCTGGTGACACCCGCACCTGCAGCAATTAGACAACACCCACCATGTTGCACAATGATAAGAATAATAATGTGACACTAGGGCTGGGTGATATGGCTGGTAATCAATATCACAATAATCATTTTTCGATATCGATATATATCACGATATGGCTCACATATGTAAAAATCATGTTAAATTGAACCAAATAGTAATGTTAGGCTGTGAGGTCAAACAAAACTGAAATTTTCAAATAATATTCCTATCATACCTCATTTTGTCAGAGTTTTTAAGTAAAATTTGCTTGTTATCATCAATTTAGACAGCAGAATTGTGTCCCGTTATCCCAAAATCACCACATTATCACGATATGATTCCACTGAAAGACGATAAACGATAATATTGAGTTATCGCCCAGCCCTATGTGATACTGTATTGATCCTAATAGGTAAATTCAGAGCGCAGGCTCTGCTAAAAAAACATGATCATGCATTTCATAACAGTGCTGTAGAGAATCAATAGCTAAACAGGAGCTGTGTTTTAATACCAACCCTTATAAAAGGTGCTCCCCCATCCAGTGACGAAACAGTGGGTGAGGTTCAGGATAAACTCATGGGTCATGTTATCAATAGTGCAGATAGGTTGGACATGGTCGCCGAAGTGCAAAGGAGAACTGAGGCGCAGAAGTGCCACATCGTTGTTGAAATTTGCTGCATCAAAGTTCTCATGGATTCTGAGTTCCCGGACGGAGCGAGTCTGGGAGTGTTTTCCTGGTGCTGATAACACATGAAGTCCTGCCACCACGTGAAAATAGATCCTGCTGAGCTTACTGGAAGCAAAACAGAGAGGCAGTGATTAGTTGACTGTGTTTAGTGACTTGGACTCATTGTGGTTTTCAGTTTCTTGTCCACTCTCACCCGGCTCTCCTTTTCCTCTACAGTCCAAATCAGGTTTCCACATTAGCTCATCCTCCTAAATAGCGCAAATATCAGGTGTGGGTAACTGGAGTTGGCTTGTACATTTACCCATCTTCTCTAAGTGTGTGTGTGTGTGTGTTAGGAGATGAAAAACAGCCTCAACTGATTTGTCCATATCTGTGTACCTTGTATCTCCATGTTATCTACCATTTGTTGTTACAGACTTATAAAGCTTGAACATCTCAGTGAATATACCTGTGTACACACACACACACACACACACACACACACACAAAGAGAGAGGGAGAGAGAGTATATATCAAATTGATCTCTGCAAGGAGTGAGTAAGATAACTTTATTTGGACAGTCCAATGTTGATACTCAACTTACTATCAGGTGATAAAAAGTAGATGTTCAACAAAGTGCCACTTGCCTATTTACTGCATCTCCACAGACTATGTAACCCAAAAACCTGACTTTACAGTCTCATCCCAACACTAACCCTAACCCTGTCCCAATGTCTAGCATCAACCCCAACCCTAAAATTAACCCTAACCCAGACATTGAATCTATAGACTGCTTTTCACACAATTACAAGTAGCCTATCACCTGAAAATCAGCAGTAGACTTTTTAGTGACACATTATAGTCACTTGATAGGAAGTTGAGTGTCAACATCGGAATATCCAAATAAAGTTTGACCGTGAGTAGCCTAACGCTACTCTATACCAGGTGGTATGGGTGCCGGTAAGTCACATGTAGTTAGAGTGTAAGTGACTCACGGGTCTTTTCGGAAGCAGTGTGTGGCTGTGAGCACCCACAGGCTGTTGAGGATCGTCCCGCCGCAGTGATGCCTGGACTGCCGCTGGATGCTGACCTGCCAGGGCCAGGCGCCCTCACGAGCCTCCCGGCCTCCTACGACCCGAGAGCCGCCTGGGGGGCCGAGCAGGCGCCGCTGCCCGCAAGCTAGCAAAACAAGAGGCAAAATGGCTTCTGCTTTCACGTCCTTTTTGAAGCAGTCGCCTGTTATTGACGTTGTTAGAGCCAGTGGTGTGACAGTAGGTGAGCAGGTGAGTCCTACTGTTGAGGTGAAGGGGGGAACTGTGTGTGAGCGGCCATGCTAACGTCAGATATTTTAATGGTGATTAACTGATAGCTGAGCATTCTCTAAACTGGAGTTTTAGCATTCTTTGCCTTGGTTTTACTCACTGTGGAGCAATGAAACTTGTGAAAATACACACAGTGCCGTTATAAAAAGCAGAAGTGCTTTACAATCCATTTAGTTTTAACCTCTGAGAGGATTTTGGCCGCAAACAAACAAAAGTAAACACTAGAACTCTATGACGTCACCGGGAAAGTTTAGCTAGGTTTATTCTGTATGAAAAGTAGGCTAACGGGTAAATAAGATAAATGAAAGCAGAAACTGTAAGATATTATATGGGTTTATAATTAAATACCATATGAAATCAATGTAACTCGTATCGCTTGATTGCAGCCTAAATAATCTCCCCTATGAAAGTCTACAATAGTTTACATGTTATCACATTTCACATCACACTTAAGAAAACTTTATTTAGCCTATCCCACATGGGCCTATTCAAATCATTAAAAACAAGACATAGATTACACACATCATATAACAAAAAGAGACAGGACAGAACAGGTTACCAGAGTAACAGACAATTTGCATGTGTGTGCTATTGAAGTGCAGAGTGTGTGCAGACTGGGTCAACTGAAATTATAATAGTTTACAATTGTCCAGTGCTGGAAACCTCACGATGAGGCGAGATATGTTTCAAAATTTGCACAAATTGGCCAAAATGTATTCATACATGTAGATGGCATTCATTGGAATTAAATTTTGAGGGGTCAAAATGTAGAATGTATGGATATGTACTTGAAGCTATAGGATGTAGGCCTATATGTTTTCATCAGTGCATAGAAAGAAATGTAGGCCTATTTACAGAGTCTAACATATATTTAGAATAAATGTCAAGTATGCACAAATTTATTTTTTGGCTAATTCCTGTATGGTTTGAAACATATCTTTAAACATATGTGAAATTTAATTTTGCTGTATGGGCTCACCCATGCTATTAATTTTATTTATTTATTTATTTATTTTACATCTCAGCCATGCAGTGGCCTTAATCGAAGGTGTCTCTGACTAAATCCCCATAGCCTGATAGCCAATAAATTCCTGCACTACAAACTCACTATACTGAGCTCACAGCGAGCCAATGCGATTTGAGCATAGGTCAGATAAACCTTGGCCAGGTTGTCTGTGCAGAATCTCATATAGCCTCGGCGAGTCTTTCGGAAGTCGATCAAGCCCTATATTTTGTGAACCAAATACTGGAGCTTATAGGCTACAGGCCCAAATGACCTGTGATTTTACGAAACGCACTTGCCGACACTCCCTTACATTTTGCTGAGAGTCATCAATTATGCAGGGAAACTGCACGCACTGAGGGGGAAGATACCAGCAACAATATGGCGACAACCGCAGTTTCTCCCCAATCTTTTCCACATCTGCAGTCCAGCAACGCCTTTCTGGATTCCTTGTAACGCTTACAAAGTAAGTCAATTACATTTCTTTGTGAAAAGAGCGTATGTTTTTAGGTAAAGGTAAATTTTCGCCCTGTCGGTACCCTTGCATAAATGTCGCAGAGCCGCACACTGCCCTGCATCTTTTTTTGGGGGGGGACTGAAGAGGATGCCTGCGTGTGCTGAACATCTCGGCTATCGGCTGTATCGGAGCAAAAAATATCCATCGATCAATAGATCGTGATTGCTGGGTATTACTCGATTAATTATTTCGGCGATCATCCAGGACATTGATTAGACCTTGCGAGAGAAAATGCCTTGTAGGCTAGGCTAAAGGCAGGGTGCCGTTCGACCGCTTCAGGACGAGATAGCCAAAAACCTCAACATTTCTCATATAATTGTTTACTCTTTTCGACTATTATATCCATCGGATTACAGGATGATACAACATAACGCTTCGAATATGCGGTTGAAGCTATGTGAGTATAGCCTATTCCTTCCTCCATCATCAATAGTCAAGAAATTTACATCCCTCTAGGTGCTTTTCGTGTGGCATCATCATCAACTGTTCATCTTATTTTTTCAGTTTTGTCTTCATATTGACGACTGTGTGTGATTATTAGGCTTCTGTCTAGATATGTATCTGTGCACAGATATAGCCCTTATTGATTTGGCAGTCGACATGGCTTCACGGGTGTGGTGCAGATCCTTCAAGGCTACGCGCAAAAAACGCACAGAATATCCTGGGGAAAAAAAAAAAAAAACCCTCAATCGACCCATTTGCGAAATATTAGGAATAACATTTTGCACGGACTGTGCGATATATTGACATCATACATGTGACTTTGATAAATCCACGGTTGCAAATCACAGCGTGACATTTTCAACATAGAAACCACCCACTGCAGCAATTGGTTTGGCCAATTTGGTTGTAGCGGGCCACTTATATGCGCAATATAACCTCTAGCTTCTTACTGTGGGTAAGCAGGCGTTTCTATTCACGAACATGTATGTTTTAGCCCTTTAGAAAACGCGTTTGGGCCCAGCTTCTTCATCGGCAGGTTGAGTAAACAAGTCTGTTTCTTTACTGCGTCTCTGGAAACAGGAGAAAATGTCAGCGTGTGCCTGTCTTCTCTGTGGAAACTGGTGTTGCATTGCGAAGCCTGCCTGTAAGAAATCTGCAACCCAGGAGACCGAGACACAATAAGAAGAGTGTTGTCTTGACTTAATAACATTGACTACCGTCCTCCACTTGCAGAATTGAAGGATATAGGCCTAGGTGTCGAGAAGGGACCTTATCAAGTGGGCCTGTGGAAACAGCTGCTGTATTATTAGCCTGCATTAGACCTAAAAAATCACGACCAGGACGGACGGTTTTCCAGACCGAGGCAAGCCGATTGGATAATGGATTCTTCTTTCTGGGATAATGGATTATTCTTTTTTGCTATGAACTGTGCCTATGCGTTTTTGCACAATGTGTGTGTGTGTGTGTGTGCGTGTGTGCGTGTGTCTTGCTGGTGTAATGTCACGCCGACGAGAGAGTGACTGTGATGTTTGTTATTTGATCCTCTTCTGCTGCTGTCCAGGCTCGTGTGTGCGTGTGTGTGTGTGTGTGTGTGTGTGTGTATGTGTGATGCTGAAATGGACAGCGCCCGTAAAGCAGCAGAAGGCTCAGTGACTGCAAGGTTCCGGGGTCCATTTTAAAACAGACGTCTTTGCTCATACAAGGACTCTCATAGCAGGAAAAGATAAGAATAAGCTTCTCCCATGTTATGTCAGCTTTTCATGCCAAGCATTTTTAATTAGGATCTGTTATGCAAGAAATACAGGGTACAGGAGAGGAGCAGGCCTAGTAATTCAGATGGCTGATACTATCCCAGTGGTTAAAGTCGGGAGGCCCCAAACCCCAACCGTTCCCTCAGGATACACTGAGTCTTAGGTAATAAAAAACCAGCACAAAGATGTTTGTGTTTAATGTAAATAAATGGTCAGGAAATGGATATGGGGCTCACTGCTGAAATTATGCCAAAAAATGAATTGTTCTGCTCATGTCAAGTCTTTCAATTAGCGTTATACTCACAGTCCAGGTCTCAGTTCAGGTTTGGCTGTGTTCCCCTGAACGCCTCATCCTGAAACCCTTCATCCTGAACTCACCCTAAACTCCTCATCCTAAACCCATCTTGAACCCCTTATTCTAAGCTCCTCATCTTGAACCCCTCATCCTGAAATCCTCAACCAAGACTCCTCATGCTGAGCCCCTCATGCTGAACCGCTCATTCTGAACTTCTCATCCTGAACCCCTCATCCAAAAGTCATCCTGAACCCCTCATCCCGAATTCCTCATCCTCTGAACCCCTCATCCAAAACTCATCCTGAACCCATCATCCCAAACCCCTCATCCTGATCTCCCCATCCTGAACCCCTCATCTTGAACCCCTCATCCTGAACCCCTCATCCTGAATTCCTGATCCTGAACCCCTCACTCCTAATTCCTCATCCCCTGAACCCTGAACCTCTCATCCAAAACTCATTCTGAACCCCGCATCCCAAAGCCTTCATCCTGATCTCCCCATCCTGAACCCCTCATCCCGAATTCCTCATCCCCTGAACCCTGAATCCCTCGTCCAAAACTCATCCTGAACCCCTCATTCTGAACCCCCGATCTTCTCATCCTGAATTCCTAATCCCCTGAACCCTTCATCCTAAACTCCTCATCCTGAATTCCTCATCCCCTGAACCCCTCATCCAAAACTCATCCTGAACCCCTCATCTTTGACTTCTTATTCTGAACTCCCCATTCTGAAATCCTCATCCCAAACCCCTCATCTTGAGCCCCTCATCCCCTGAACCCCTCATCCTGAACCCCTCATCTTGGTCTCCTCACCCCAAACCCCTCATCTCCTAAACCTCTCATCCTGAAATCCTTCTCCTAAACTCCTCATCCTGAACTCCCCATCCTGAAATCCTCATGCTGAACCCTTTATTCCAAACCCCATCCCCCAAACCCCTCCTCTTGAACCCCTCATCCTGATCTCCTCATCCTAAACTCCTCATCCTGAACCCCTCTCCCCTCATCCCAGCTCTCTCCCCTTCCTTCATCTCTGCCATACACCATTAGTCCATTGACTCTGAGATGTGCTGCAGCTTGAACAGTTGTCATGTAACTATCATCTAAGTGTGTTGGAAGAAAGGTCTACTGAACCATGCAACCATAAGTGAATTGGATTTTCTGGCAGCATTTTCATGACTATTCAGAAATTATAAATAATAAAAATCATTATATGGGGTTGTCATGGTTGTCAGAAGTTTTAACAGCATAGAACCCAAATGTCCAGAACATGTTCCCAACCTTGGATGAAAATTGGGCTACACGCTTTTTTTTTTTTAGCTATTCACTGTTGTTGCCTAAACTTAAAGCCAGATACCACAGGAAAAAATTATGTTCCTTGGATATGGCAATGACAATGTTTTTGCTCCTTTAGTTTATGTAAGGTCTATTGTTTCTTGCTACTTGTTACTTGCTAAGCCAACAAAGCTAGCCAGCTAACATGTACTGTACATATCTGACTATAAATTGGCATTTTGATAATGCAACTAGCCAGTCAGATTCAGAAGTGAGAAAAGACTTGCTATGACTGCATCTATGGTTGGGTTCAGCTCTTGTTCTGGTCGTGTTAGAGGAGCGTTTAACACAACCTGGATCCTCTTTCCTCCAGTCTGTTTATGTGCCTATTTACCTTATCTCTCTAACTGAGATAAGGAAAAGCAAGTAAGTGTCTATAGGATTTCCTGGAGCTGAAATGATAGATAAAACAGAGCTTAGCTTTAAAGTGATATTTCACTTTGCTATAATAATTGTAGTTTGTGGCACCTATCTGCCCTCGTTAGTTCAGTTGTCAATATTGGCTGCTGTCATTCACTTTCATTTTTCCTCTGTTAGTCTGAAAACTATACCTATGTACAAAGTAAATAGTGCTTCTCAAGATAACTATTATCTTTAATATCTGCAGCTATCAATAAAGGATGAGGAAAAAATGCCTGAACACTGGTGGTGAATACAGATTCATAGGCAGCTAATACTGGAGGCAGACTGTTGAAATATTGCTTTAAGTAAGCATTCCTGCATCTCATTGGCCTATTGAAGACCACAACACATCTTCAGCACCTCTTTGCCCTGAGTGGTAATGGGTAGGCCTACAAGTGTTGTAAAGTTTACTATTGTGTACCCTCTTCATGAAGTTGATTGGAGCCTCTTCATGAAGTCTCTTTGATTGTAATTTGTTACAAATTGTTAGAATTTGTTGTAATTTGGGTTATGTATCACCTAATCTTTACCAAACAGTTGTAGTGCCTGCTTTATCACATTAATGTGGATCAAGGAAAAACTATCAAATGTATTAAGTCTATGTGGCAAAAAAGGTAAACTGAAATTGCCATATTCAACAGCAAATTGTAAAATGTGAGTATCATGTAAATTAATCATATGACATAGAAGCTATATTCAGGGCGCCATTTTTGCAGTACTTAATATTTTCTACAGTATCCTGTGCAGCCTAATAGTACTCTACTCTACTCTGGAACCAGTGGAGTCATACATTTTACATTTAGTTACACTGTAATCACTTCAATGCCTTAAATAATATTTTTAATGTAGCTTCATGACTTCACAACCACATCTGTGTGTGTGTGTGTGTGTGTGTGTGTGTGTGTGTGTGTGTGTGTGTGTGTTCTGATGCCTTGTAAACTTGTGTGTGTGTTTGTATCCTTTTCTTATTCATCAAGAAAGAGATGAAGAGCATTGCTTTAACGTTCATGTTCATAGATGAAAAAATTGTTTTTGTTATAATGATCAGATGTTCAGATGCTTAACATCTCAGGTGTCAGTCTGTTCTCTTTAAAAGAAGATGTAATTTGGAAGTCATGAACTGATTTCATAAAAAAGTGCTGCATGGAGAGCTATAATATAGATTTATAGATTCCTTTTGTCGGTTGACCTTTCCTCTCTCTCCCTCCTTGTGGGTCCAGAGCTGGCTACCGTGGATGGTACAAACCTAAAGACCAAGTAGCTGCAGGATGAAAACATGGCTGCACCCCTTCTTGCACCGCCAGGACCTGACAGCTTCAAGAAGTTTACTTTGGAATCTTTGGCGGGCCTTGAGCAGCGCATCAATGAGGAGAAGAACAAGAAGCCGCCCAAGCAGGACAGCAGCTACCGCGACGACGATGACGAGAACAAGCCCAAGCCCAACAGTGACCTGGAGGCTGGGAAGAGCCTGCCCTACATCTACGGCGACATCCCTAAAGGAATGGTGGCGGTACCACTGGAGGACCTGGACCCATACTATGTGAATTCTCAGAAAGTGAGTTCATAAAACCCCCAAAATACCTTAGGTGGTACAGTGGTCTGCCAGCAGTCCCAGTCCTGCCTACCTGCACGCACACACACACACACACAGAATGAGCGTAACACCTATTTACTAGAATTGTTCAAACCAAAAGATTTTTCAGATTGATATTTGTCACTCTACCTCAGTTGTCCCAACCCAAATTACTCTGAACCCTAATTTTACTTTGCAATCAGCAAGTTGAATCCAAAATATGATTACATTGCATCACCATCACAGCTCTGCTCTTGTGCCTGACCTGTTTTACCTTTGTTACCTAATTTGTTTTGATAGCAAAGTCAGTGGAGGCGTGGTTTTGAGATTTGGACATTTCTGCGGCATCAGTCATACTTACTCATTTGCATCAAATGGACAGATTGTGTGACATCTTGCACATTATTTGGTACATGTTTGGCCAAAGTGACTGTGTTTTGCATCCGATGCCAATACTGAATTTCAAGGAGCAAACTTTTCAGTGTATTGGATGATTTCATTTTGTTTTCTCGATTTGAAGAAAAATAGTGATAACAAAAAGGTCTGATGATTGTTTTATTTCCATTTGAACAACATATAACCGACTTTTGATGCTAAGGCCAACAGACAGGTGTCCTGGTATATCTGCCTGACCCTAACACACATATTAAAGCTTTATTTAATGATCATTAGATGAGTAATTACATGATATCAGGGCGAGTCATTCAATATGGCTGGAATTTGCATAGAAAAAACTTAATCACAAAGCAAAGATTATCACAGCACTTTGTTCGGTTTGTGATAGTTGGCTTCCAGGTATGCGGTTTACAGTTATTTTAATTTCATGATTAGGTTGCAGAATGTAATTATGTTTTGCTCCTTGAAGGCCTTCGGGGAGCGAGAGTTGAGTACTTGAGTTGTTGAGTGGGCCGTTCCATGTCTCTGATGGCTCACAGGGCTTTGGGGAAAAGGTCAGAAGCAGTAACTGTTGAAACACTGTTGTTCCACATGACAGACTTTTCTAATTGTTCAAAAATTAATCCGGCAGGAGAGAAAAACAGCAGCAGGCTGAGAGGACTGTGGCTGTCTTAAAGGAGACATGTTTCTCTTGGGTTTCTGTCCTGTCTGAAGCTCACAGTCAGGTTGGCTGCTTTGTTCTGGTGGATGACCTTGAAAGTGATCTCTGAATATCCTATGTGTTCATGTCAACAAATGTAGGCTTTGGCTCAGTTTTACAACAGCCTGTGAAACAATAGACGGCTTATTATGGCAGTTTATACATTCTGAATGGGCATACAATCCTAAATGTAATCTAAACAATGTGTCTGCCCAAGAATACGGTGATGTGTTGCATGATAAAGATGAAACACAACGTTTAGCAGTCAGAGGAGAGAGTATTTGTTTCACATGACAGTATCTTGCTTCCTCCTTGTAGAAATAGCTCCAAAATAAACTTACAAAGATACAAAAGACATTACTTGTAGATACTGTACAGGGACGGAATAGCGTCACCGAAAAGTTGCGATATTCCTAGAAATTTACAGTGTGGCCTTCTGGCAAATCTGAACCGTCAATTTTGTGACCCTATAAACTGAAACAGTGTTTTAGCAAGTCAAGTTTGAGCGGTCTGTGTTCTTCATAAAAGAGGCAAGAATACTCTGTCTTAAAATGGCTGTCTTTTACCAGAACATTGAGTTGCACAGTGTTGCGAGGTCAATTTAAGGCTAGTGTGTTGATAACAGGACAACATGGCCAAAATTTTCTGCCATGGTATTTGGCACAACATACACTTTGATGTCTTCTTGGTGTCCAAATTTTTGTGTCAAAAACAAAAAATCTTCTAACAAATTTGGTATTTTCATTCAAATTGGTCTATTCTATCTTTCTTTTTATTACATTAAAAATACTGTTGACAATGGTATTGTGTAACTCTGTCGGTCCACACCAGTAAAACACAGTGAGTCCTAGTTGGAAAAATGAGCCTGTAATAATCTGTTAAGTCATCATTATTAGCCAAACACGTTTGTTCAGGTTTGTTTGTTGTTTGTGTGTGCGTGTGTGTCTGTGTGTGTGTTTTTGTGCGTGCACTGGTGGGTGCGCATATGTGTGTAGGTGCACACAATATCTCTTTGTGTTTCTCCCTCTCTATCTGTCTGTCTCTGTCTCATACCTCCCTCTCTTTATAAAGTGCATGCTGGCAGTTATGTAACACACCAGTCCGGTGCACAAGAAGGAAACACGATTCAGTCGATGAAATGTGGAAAACATGCCCAGCGATAGGTGGGATTGTTGATACCTTCACGTTTTCTCCACACATCCATGCTTTTTTGTCATGGATGCATGTGAGCCATGCGAGCCTCTTTGTGTTGCTGTGTTTTTTCAGTCTACATAGTCTCCCAGCCTGCCTTTACCACCAGCCCTATCAGCTTTCAGCTACAGGCAAATCTAATTATGGCCCTCAAGCTAGTCTCATTCTAATGCCAAAGGGAGCGGATGCTGCTTTGGATCTGGCAGCTCGACCAGCTGTGACGTCAGATCAGGTGGTGACCTTGATGGGAGAACGGCGCTCTGTATGTCTTTGTCGCTGAGAGGCAGCAGCCAGGTTCTGGTTACATCAGTCTGTTTCTTGCAGGGAGGGGGCAGATGTGGAGAAATGACTGTGGAGGAAGGCTGTTCTCCGTCGCTGTGTCCCCTGACAGCTCTGGGTGATAAATCTTCAGTAGTGGCTCTCTCAGATTGTGCCAAGGCTGAGACAGAGGGCTGGCTGGCCGGTCGATGATGCAGCACCCTGCCCTCCCCACCTAGCTGCAGCGGGGGCCGGGCCGGGCCGAACTAGGCCAGGTCGGGCCTGGTGGATGTTTGTGTACAAGTCCAGTGAAACAGGTCGTTCTCAGGGAGAGGAGAGAGGGAGGGAGAGGGAGGGAGAGATGAGGTGAGGACAGGGATGAAATGGAAGACATGTGCAAGGATGCATGAGTGGATTTGCTCTCCTCCTAGATGCAGCCAGGCCCACTGAAATGTGTTTTTGCTGGGGAATACCTAAAGGTACAATCCAGAGGAGACAAAAAATGACAGAAATACCACACAGAGCCTCCTCAAGATGTTCTAATCTGAAAGCAATCTCATCAGAGAAAGAAATGCTTACCCCTACCATCTCATTCTAAATCAGATTTCCTTCAAGAATGCAATTGTCCTGCAGTGTTAAATCTGCCGTGACAGACCGCAAACGAATCTTATGGATCGTAAAATGGCTGGAGCGGAGAAAAGGACAAAGGCAGTAGGGGTTGGCGTGGTGAATGTAAAGGTTGACAGAAGGGGCTGGTTGAATGGCCGCTGCAGTCCTTGTGGATGCAGATGCTGCAACCCTGCCTGATGACTGGAGCTTCTGTGTCGAAGCTGCTTTCTCTCCGTCTCCCACCCATCCCCCTCCCCCTCACTCTTCCACCCAGCTCCCTCGCTCCCTCGCTCTCTCTCTCTCCCTCCGCCCTGCTTCTCCTCAGTCTGCTGCTGCTACAGTTGCTGCCTGCCTGCCTGCCTGCCTGCCTGTCTGCCTGCTTCACTCGCTCTCCATCTCTCTCTCTTTTCTGCCTTTCCTCTCCTCTGCTCTCCTCTTTGCTCAGCTCTGGATTATGAAATTTTCAGTAGCTTTGCAGCAGTTTAGTCATGCGTTACAGAAAAAGACTCCCTACATACATAGCAAGTCATGTGTGCGTGTGTGTGACAGAAAGAGAGAGAAATGCATGTGTATATGTTAAGAAATTTGGTTGCTTTCATTTTCTGTGTGCGCGTGTGAGTTTATGTGTGTGTTTATGTTTGTGCGTGCATGTGTACATGAGTGTGGGTGTGTGTTTGTTTGTGTGTGCTGGTGCTTGCATATGCGCACAGCGTGTGTGTGTGCAATGGCTGTATTCAACAGAAATGTCACGCTGGCATTCCTAGCTTCCCCAAATGGCAGTTGGGGCATTTCCAAGTGTATCAGTATAGCTGACCATAGTGCTGACTGGGAATGTTGACAGTATATATGATAGTACAGTATCAACGCTCAGGGGCCCGCTGCTCTCTGACCCATAATAGCGACTGGAGAGGCTTGTAAGATTATCTAATCATGACTTACTCCACTGGCTTCATCTGAGTTGTCTGTAGTTTTCAGTCACATTAATGTCAAGGGGTCATGTTTTGTGTCTAGTCCTCTGGGCAGATAGGCTCTCCATTTCGTTTTGCTCCACACACACACACACACACACACACGCCCCTCCCCCGTATGATGTTTATGTTAACGAGAAAGCTCATTTCTGTTGGCAGCGCGCAGATTGTATACGGTCATGGTACAGCATGTGACACCATGTTGCCTGTATGTACGCTGGTAGTACATGGTGCTTCCCCTTCAGTGAGGATCCGTCCCACTGAGGCTGGGGCGCTCTTACTTCTCCCCTCCTTTCCTTCCTCCTCCTCCTCCTCCTCCTCCACCTCTTGCTCCCTGTCTCTATGTCTCTTCATTTCTCTCTCTCTCTCTCTCCTCTGACTCCACTGTCTTCTCCAGCCTTCAGCACTGAGCCGGCGGTTCCGGCTTAATGTAGTGAGGGATGCCTTGTTAAAAGCACAAGGGTACATATCACTTTTGCAAATGCACAGGGTCTCATTAAAGTTTCATGCAAATCGCCATGTTTTATTTAAACAATTATGAGGTTATCCACTGAAAGCTTGCCAGCTCCTCTCGGCCTTGCTGCTCTCCTCCTCTCAAAACCACCACAGCCATGACAGGCAGGCAGGCACAAGTGAAGGCTGCTGAACATGTGCACACGGCGTTTCTACACGCCGGACGTTTCCCGGTGGAGAAGGGAAACACTGTGATTGGTTGGGAGGCGCTGAGTGACTGGGACAAAATACCTGCATTAGAAACAACCTGGCTCAAGACTGATTAGTGGCCATTTTCACTGTGTTAAAATGTGTTTCAGTTAATTTCATGTGACAGAAATTTCATGGCTTACTATGAGCGTATATACATTTTATCTTGTACATTTACTTATTATGTTTTTGTTATAAATGAATTATGTATGCTGAGATATGCGTATGCAGAGAATGTGCTGGCATTTTAGAGAAATAGGACAGCATCTTGGGTTTGTATGAAGTTTAATTTCTTTTGATAGATGTTTGTAATTACAATCTAAATGATAAATGATAATCTACAGTATTTTCTCAACAGCTTGCAGTTGCTTTTAATAGACAGTATATGCATTTCTGTGTGATTGTGCATACCAGTGTACATAGCTAATACTCTCTCCCTTTCTCTCTCTCTCTCTCTCTCTCTCCTCTCTCTTTTTTTTCTCTCCACAGACATTTATAGTGCTAAATAAAGGGAAGACAATCTTCCGCTTTAGTGCCACACCTGCCTTGTACTTCATAAGTCCTTTTAATCTGGTTAGGCGAATAGCTATTAAAATTTTGATACATTCATATCCTTTCAAAAGCTGTCTTAACAGCAGAGACAAAAGTGTTTCCTGTCCGTGTCTATTATTCATGATGATATGGCCTCTGTCTTTCTGCTCCTACTGCTATTGATGTTTCATGTGACTGCTGCTGTTGGAGAGGATAGAGACACACAGTATGTCATGGTCAGGGCCGGAGTCTGAAGGCTGCGACCACCGGCGTGACAGACGACGAGGGGGAAATTAAAGAAGAGGATGTTCTCTTTGCATCTCCGACATGGAAAAGCATAGGCTCTTACGCAATCGCCATTTTATCACTGTAAGGAAAGGCTAGCACAAATAATGACTCATCCTAAATACTGAACAAGGCCGGACTCTCAGTGAGCCCATGGTGGTTAAACACTACGCCGTCCGTCTGAGTGCAGAGACGAGGGCGCGCAGCCAGCTGGAGGTTGCACCCCTGTTTTGTCTAGAGAACTTTCAATTAACGAGATGAAGAGGGGGAAGCAGATCGGTCGTAACGCCGGCTGCGGCTGATCGAAGCAATATTGCTGTAAAGTAGGTCAACTGGGCCTATTGATTTACTGGATGCTGAAAATTACACTGAAACTGATCCCCGTTTGATATTGGACCCCATCCAGTGACCATTCATAGGCTGCAGTTACAATCTGCAAACCCAAGATAGAATACACATACAAATCCAAGTCCAAGTCAAGTATTTTCTTGATTCAAAAAGAATTTGGGATTTATAAGCTACCCAAATCTGACTGAGTCTCTTATTAGTATTAGTATTAGTATTAGTATTAGTTTGATTTTTATCAAACAAAAGGTACAATGCTGGAAACATAGAATGCATGTTGTCCATCTACAGTTCACTTTCAAATAACATTACAAACAATGAATTTTAGTGTCATAGTATCCAATATCTCATTCAGAACTCAAAATAAATAAGATTCCTTCCTTCTTTACCACGCCTTAGAGATAATAGTATTAGTTTTAGTGTTAGTATGAAATGTGTGTGTGTATGTTTTTTCCTCATCACTATAACTCTATCCTCCCATCCTTAGCCACACACCACAGCTATTACTGACCTCTTAAAGCAGCCTCTAAAGCTAATTTTGAGGTTTTCCTTAGTTCCTCCATGTAGACCATTCTGCAGTGAAAGCCTCACAGTGTTAAAATGTACTATAGCATGGTTTTGGTCATGTTGGTATTGAGAGTGAGCCATGTACTTCCACTAAATATATACCAGTTGAATATTTCATGTGTAAAATAATGGCCTTTGTGGCAGTGGGCACACACATGACCACCTTCTGTTAAGTGCTACTAGTAGTGTTTTTTTATGACATTAACCCTTTAAAAGTCCTGTTCCAGTCGACTGGACTCCAGAAATCACATTAAATGCTTACTGTAGGTAGATTTCATGTTGTTGTGTTCTGCATCTTCAGTAAGGTTTCGAGGATTTTGATGCTAAAAGATGATGTTTGTGCTTTCCTCTGTGTCCACATTTTCCTTAACTGGCTCCTCACTCTTTTCAGCATGATCATTATGTGTACTATTTTGACCAACTGTATATTCATGACCTTTAGTGATCCTCCCGAGTGGTCAAAACAAGTAGAGTAAGTACACATTCCTTCTATGCACTCAACACTATAAATGCATGCCTCAGCGCTAAAAGCATGCTCTATTGTAATGTGTGTTAGCACCCATGGCAATTCATAGTTTCGGCTTTTTTTAAAAATGACGACACTTTTGCTTAGTTTAAAAAATGAGAACAGGCTCGGTGACACTTTGCCTGACTTCCGCTCACACTTTCTCGTTCCAAATTTATCTTTAGCTCTCTATACTCAACTTTGTCATTTCTTGGGCTTTTCTCCAACTAATGAGAGCGCAGACATTTAGAGATCACCAGGCTTTGATCCAGCACGGTGAACTGATTCTGTCAACACTTTTGTCTTTCAGGTACACGTTCACGGGAATTTATACATTTGAGTCTCTTGTAAAAATCACCGCACGAGGATTCTGTATAGACGGGTTTACATTCCTTAGAGATCCATGGAACTGGCTGGATTTCATGGTCATTTCTATGGCGTAAGTATTTTACTGTGAACAACTTGTCTTTTACTGTCAGAGACCCTAGATGATGTGGAATCATTTACAAATATTGCCATTGATTTATTAAGACGCTCAGTCAGAGCATCAGTAAAGAATGTGAGTGTTAAATGCTACCGATGACTGTTCAAGTTTCTCTCTCTCTCTCTCTCTCTCTCTCTCTCTCTCTCTCTCTCTCTCTGATAACCCATCTGTTTCCTCCATTGATCTGAGATTCCTCTGGTCTCACTTTGGGAATTGAAGGTTTCCATCAGACACTCTGCGGCCTCCCTGACAACACCCACACCTCAGACCCATTCATCTGATTCATATTCCTCTCTTCCTTTCTAACGCTCTCTCTCTCATTCACCTTTTTCTTTTTCAATCTGCCGGAGTCTACAGCATCCAATTTAAGGCCCAACATCACCCTGTCAATTCTAGCCGCATATCTCACCCATTAGTTGATACCAGTCATTTAATTGCCTCTATATGAGAAGTTACATAACCAGAAAGAGAACAGTACAATGCAAAATACACTGTCTTCATGGCTGGTAGAGCTGGCGCACAACCCTAAATCAGCTTTCATGATGTGTGAATGTGTTTTTTTTTTTGCTCATATCTGCATGTAAATAATGAGCTGTTGTAACTGTGGTTTGATCCTGCAGGTATATAACAGAGTTTGTAAACCTAGGCAATGTCTCAGCTCTGCGCACGTTCAGGGTGTTGAGGGCATTGAAAACTATTTCTGTAATTCCAGGTAAGACAGGATGGGGGGATGGGGGGCGGGGTCGGTGTTAGGTGTGTGTGTCTTTCTTTCCTTTTTCCTTCCACCCTCCTCCTCAGTGGACAGGCTCTGTGAGTGGCGTCGTTCCTCCTGGTTCGGTGGTGTTGTGCTCTTGCGTGTGTGGTTTTGTCATTGGTGTTTGTTCTGTGTGTGATCCTTCCCCTATTTCAGATATATAACAGAGTTTGTGGACCTGGGCAATGTATCTGCGCTGAGAACATTCAGAGTTCTCCGAGCATTGAAAACTATCTCTGTCATTCCAGGTGAGACTCAGTTTAAACACTAAGGCTGATCCTCTCACCCTTTCTTTTCTACTCACTATTATTATGGTTACAATTATGATTTAAGCAACAAAAAGAATTGGAGACAACCATTTTTTGATTTATTTTTCCTCCGAAATTATCAAAAATGGTACTAATACATTTTTGATAGGCTTTGCAGTCTACTCTAGGGCCCTCCAAAGTGTCTGCACTCTCTTCTGCCCCAGTAGCACTCTCATTATGAGACTCGTTTCCAAGGCAGCTGTGTTTCTCTTCAGAAATAGCTTTAACCCACTCCTTTCACTAGCTTTTGGAATAAGCAAATGCCCTCTTCTTTATCAAAGAAATTTGTAACATCTAGCCGATAGAATATCCTCAACTTGAAGACAAACATTAGGTGATTATATGGTATTCATCAGCTAAGAATATAGAGAAGAGTAAAGCTCTTCAAATTTGTAATGAATCAAGTATTTATCCATCAACAAGCCTTCCAGTTCTTATACTGCAATGTTAAAGTACAAGTTAAATCAGAGGATCATTAATTTTGTTGCACATCTATGACTAGTGATTGGATTGGAAAGCAAGGATTAAATTGGAGATTTTTTTTGGATTACACAAAGACAAACCTTGTACATGTCGATGTTCATATGAGAAATGGCATAGCTCTTAGAGAGATCCCACAGAATATACCCATTATTTATGTATGAAGACTGCCAAGCCTAGTTTGTGAACATATCTCTTATGCTGCATGATGCTTTTGAGTCACTTGCTTTACAATATTAGCCTACTAAGAGCTTGGCTGACAAATGGCATTGGAAGTTTGATTTGCCCTCTTTTGTTTTTAGTTTGGTTATTGATTTCTTTCTTTTACGACCTACTTGAATGGTGCCACACAGAAAAAGAAACAGTCTGCTCACATTCTAGAGGTTGGGGACGCAGATGGGATGGTTGAATGACCTATTGACCTTCTTGAGTGACACTGGCCAGGCATCTATCTATCTAATGATAGAGGATGTTGAACAGAAGTCATTGTCACTCAACTCAACTGTGGATCGCCTTTGTAAACAACACATTAATTGGGAAATCTGGAAAAAAAAAATCCTAGAAAAGTGCACACAAAAAGGGATCATACTCTGACTTGTAACAATAATTCAACAAGGCCTATAGCACTGGAGTGGTGAAAACTTTTCTGTTATAGTATAGTGTTTGTCCTGCTGACAATACATAGATTTGGTATACAGCGGAGGGCAAAGAACTAAACCAGATATGGGGGTTTTGTAATCTAATGCCCTATTAATTGCTATATAACACTTAATTTGATCCATTGTTTCGAGTTGGTTCTTCTCATCTGCTCCTAGATGAGAAAAGTTGCCTCGATTTTGATAAGAATAGCTCTGCTGCTAGGCTATTTGACTGCTATTTGACTTTTCACTGGGGTTTTCTGAATGTGGAAGCCTAAATTTACACCATATTTTACAAGAAGAGATGTACAGTTGGTAAAGCCCACTGTACCTGTAGAGACCAAACAGAAATCCTGGTTCCATGTTTGAGTTCCTCCTGGACCCAAGTGAATGCTGCCAGAAGATGCCGGTCCGGAAGGTAAAACCGATTTTGTCTTCAGTAAAGATATGGATGAGACAGACTACAGGGTGGCGGTATGGGGAGACAGTGCTTTCCTATTAACACCATATACAAGACAGTTCAAGAAAGTGCCCTCGCTGGCACTGGCATTGAATTGCTCCTGTTCAGCCTTGGAGTTTAAATGACCTGCATGTGGTTTCTAGCCCCCTGCCTGTGCCTCTGTCCCTCTCATGGCCCCTCGTTGTGCTGCTGTGCTCTCTTTCTTATGGATTTCCTCTCACTCTTCTACAGAGTCTTCCCCCTCTTTTTCCACTTAATCCATCGCTAGCAATGAAATGCAAATCTCTCAGGAGGTCCAACATTTTCTTTGGCCTGACAGCTGAAGTATTTGATTTCTTTTAGAATATGACCTGTGTCTTGATGGCTCTGAAAAGAGTGGGAAGGCTCCTAAATATTTTCTGTTTGTTTTGTTTCTAGAAATGTTATGTACGTCTAATCTGTCAATTTCGTCCAAAATGTATTACTACCTATACCTAAAATTTTAAATCTGCCCCATTTAAATACAATATGCAGTTTCAAAGTCAAAAAGACAAAAATTTAAACAATTTTAAACTATGGCATCATAATGATATTTTACTAATTTGTATTTAAAAATTCTCTTGCATATGAAAATGTATTACTTTGTATGCCTTAGCTACTTTTTATGCTCTAGCTAAACTGCAGCCCCTCCCATCTTCTTAACCTAAATCTAGTCTAAACTGGATATTTCCCAGTGACAGAGCCCTAAAACTGGATTAGCGTATTACCAGTATTACCTACAACAGTATTAGAGAACTCCCAGTAGAATTAGAGAGACTCCAAAGATGCAGACCTGGGACACCAACAGCTCTTGCATCACCTCTGTGGTTTGTGTGTGTGTGTGTGTGTGTGTGTGTGCGTGTGTGTGCGTGGCTGCCCTCCAGGCCTGAAGACCATTGTGGGCGCCTTGATCCAGTCGGTGAAGAAGCTGTCGGATGTGATGATCCTGACCGTCTTCTGCCTGAGTGTCTTTGCCCTCATCGGCCTCCAGCTCTTCATGGGCAACCTGCGCCACAAGTGTGTGATCTGGCCAATCAACTCCACCGAGAACTACCTGGCCAACGGCAGCAAGGGCTTCGACTGGAACGAATACATCATGAACGACAGTAAGTAGAAGCCTAACCAACGGTGAGCTGGCAGCGCTCTAGGAGTATGAGTCAGTCCATATGCTGAAATGAGAAAACAATATGTCATTTTGGCACTGGGTGGACAAAAGGAATTGGTTTGAAATTAACTGCGCTGAAATTAAAATGCATGTGCAAACTGATGTCAGAAGTAGGCTTGAGTGGATTTATAGACCATCGCAGTCCAATAAACAACTGTAGCTGCGACAGAACGCGACAGAAATGACTCATAACTGCTGTGTTTGTTTTCCCCTCAGCCAATTTCTACTTCCTGCCTGGCCAGCTGGACGCTCTTCTCTGCGGGAACGGCTCTGACTCCGGGTGAGTTGCCTTCTTTGCCCTCCTCCCACTGCCGATCCCACCAAGACCCACTGTCGTTCTTGTATCTGCCTGGAGCCAGATTAGATTATAAGTAAATAGTGCTGAGTCATTTTTGGGCCGGGTGCCCCTTCTCTCTCCCCCCTCAGCCGCTGCCCGGAGGGCTACACATGCATGAAGGCTGGGAGGAATCCAAACTACGGCTACACCAGCTTTGACAGCTTCGGCTGGGCCTTCCTGGCTCTCTTCCGACTCATGACACAAGACTTCTGGGAAAACCTCTACATGCTGGTAAAGTTGATGTGTCAACATGTCCATTTTCTCTCACATTAGACCTATACACCACATATCAGTCCAAAACCATGACTGCATATAATACTGTATTATATATTAGAACTGCATAGAGCAAGGTGTAGTAAACTGCTAGTTGCTGAATTATAGATATGTCATTTTACCCAATCTGTCATCACTCCATGCTGATTCTAGGCCTGTAGCAGAGGCAGCAAGGGCATTACATGAAAGTAGTAGATAACCTGAGAAACATAGCTACTCCTGCACATAAGACTGACTTCCTGTTCTCCCCCTGTTGCCACTTCAAATCTCCTCAAGCCTCATCTGCATACTGTGGCCGGGCCACTGCTGTCCACTCTGCCTGTCAGCCCGGCAGAAAGCTACTGTGTAATGGTGGAGACACTCAGGCCTCCACATACAGGGGCAGAGTGGAGGGAAAGAAGCATTAAATATTAACAGCTCAGGATTACAGTATGGCCAATGAGGGAGATGAGACCTGATCGGAGCATCCCAGCCCATACTACTATTTTTGGTCCTATCTTTGAAATTCAGCTTCCAAGCACAGGCTCTCACTGCTATTTTGTATCTTCAGAGTGATGATTATGCAGCCGAGTTTAGGTCTGCTGTAGAATATTCTTTGTCAGATGTTCAGAATAATTTGCTGTTGCACCGACTGAAATTGGATATGGCAGAGCAGAGCAAATGAGATCCTATTTTTCATACTTCATCCCCAGTTTTGCAATGAGGGGGTTTTGCCTGCCCACACCCTCCACTCAGGCATTTGCATTTTAAAAAATATAATGTAGGTGAGTAATTTAACTGATGCTGAGGGCCAGTTTTCAGTAGTGTGCCTGTATTTAGACACTTGAGGTTTGGCAATGTGTGGGACTAGAGGACAGTGTGTGAGACTCATGTCAGTTCGTGCTCCTCTTGTTGGGAGTGTCGCAGTGTGTTGGATACCCTTCCCAGCACTGCATGTAAACCACATTCATAATTGATGTGTGAGGGAATTGCTCTGCTGTATCCCAGGAAGTCTTCTTGGCTCTGCTCCCTGCTGACAATAGTCCCCCTTTTGAAGGGGGAACCAAGGGAGGCAGCCAAGGGGGAACATTTTAATTCAAAGCTGGGCGGCCTCGGCTTCACTTAGAATCTCCTAAACGCCTGTGAATAGAACAAAATAGGAAAGATCTCTGCTCACCTATATACATACCACAACCCTGCAACATGCCTACAACATGACCATCATATGTTACCCCAAATGAAGGTAGGCCATCATATATGAACATTTAGAAGTTTCTCAAGCTTTTTTCCAGAATGTTCTCATTTGTTCTGCCTTGCCTCTGCAGCTCGGTCTGCTCTCATCCCATCTCCACTGGGGATAACACCCCAATCCATATATAGGAAATGATTGGCTGTGCACTGACTGGTATGGTGTGCATGGAAAACTAGGTCAAAATGCGTATCTGGTGGTTTTCTCTGATGAACAACACAGCCATGGGCCCATGCTGAGAACATTAAGAAACACAGAATATGAGATGTTACCTGTGCAGACCAGGAATAGCTTGTTTCATATCACTTCATCACTCTATGATATGAACAGCGTAGGACAGCTAATTTGAGTTTAGCAGCACTGTGTTTGCAGCACACCAGAAAAAGGTGTGAAAGTGCCGTCCATGTTTCCTCCTTCTATCCACAGTCCAGACGAAGGGACAGACATTTATGCTGAGTTGATTTTTGCATCCAGAAGTGGCCAGTCTGCCCTTTCTCGTTTTCCTCATGAACCGCTGACTCCCTTTTATTCTGATGAGTCATTGTGAGAGATGAGCGGAGAGGTCGATGCTGAGCTTGACGGGGGGTTGAGGTCGTGTATCACATGTCGTGAGTGTCTCTGCTGTCTTGTCTCCTCCACCCCCCCCTTCCCCCCCTTCCCCCACCACTACACTGCCTCCCAACAGACGCTGAGGGCGGCGGGGAAGACCTATATGATCTTCTTCGTGCTGGTGATCTTTGTGGGATCGTTCTACCTGGTGAATCTGATCCTGGCTGTGGTGGCCATGGCCTACGAGGAGCAGAACCAAGCCACCATGGAGGAGGCCCTACAGAAGGAGGAGGAGTTCAAGGCCATGCTGGAGCAGCTGAAGAAACAGCAGGAGGATGCCCAGGTCAGTACTCTGCCCTTTGCTATTGACGAGTGTGTGGTTAGTAAAATACGGGAAGCTAGGATGGAGGCCCTCTATGGCCAAGAAATAAAGTTATTCCTGAATCATGTTGTATCAATGTTCGGACTCTAATTTCCATTCCATATGTGTGTTTTCTGTCAGGCTGCTGCCATGGCGACCTCTGCGGGCACAGTGTCGGAGGATGCGGTGGAGGACGACGGAGGAGGGCACCTGTCCTGCAGCTCCTCCGAGATGTCCAAGCTCAGCTCCAAGAGCGCCAAGGAGCGACGCAACCGCAAGAAGAAGTGGCGGCAGAAAGAGCAGGAGAAGGAGAAAGGCGACAGCGAGAAGTTTGTCAAGTCAGAGTCGGACGACGGCAGCAAGAGGAGCCGCTTCCGTTTCCCCGACAACCGCCTGGGTCGAAAGTCTTCCATTATGAACCAGGTGAGAAAAAGAGGATAATGATGTCCAGGCACATTCAGCCATCTGTAATGCACTGTGAAGCAGATGATTGAAGGTTCTCAAAATGTTTCAATGTTTTAAAGTCATTTACTTTCATAGTTGTTTTGTAAATTTGGCTTGGGGAAAGCTTTATGAGGTTCAGTGATTATTTATCATGTGCCAAATGTGAAAAACGATGCCACATAAATTAAGACCAAAACAACAGAGCCACAGAATTAGAATAGAAATGCTTTTTATCTCTATGAATAGAATATAGACGTCAATGAATAATACGGCTGCTGAAAAGGTGTTTTTTTTGGTTGAAGTCAGTCAGATGAGGAACCTTTCTGATTTAGAGTGCTGCAACAGCATAGCGTTGCATGAGCTCACGTACAGCGGGCATATAGTGGCCGAAGATACAGCAGCACACGTCCGGGCCCTGAATTATTCACAGTGATTACATGAATGTTTCAGAGGGAGCAGTCCTACAGCTTTGTTTAGGCCTCACTCGGGCTCCACTGGCTCTCATATTGTCTTTTACATTATAGTATTTGCCAAACAAGAAAACAAGGCGCATTGGGCTTACATAACACTTAAATAACAATGTAGATGATTCAGTATGGTCCAAACATTATCAAACATCAGTTATTATAAGGGATCTTGCAAAGTCAAATCATTCATGTGACTAGCAATGGTTTCAGTGTTAGTTTTCACTCAATATATATGTATACCTTAGGATCTTTTACTGTTCATTCACCGTCTGCACAGGCACAGGCTTGTGGCCAAAAATATGTTAATTCAGCTGAGCTAGCATATTCTGTGTGGCGCTATAATAGCATCAGGATCGATACTAGTAGTAGCCTGGATTGATGTTCTCACAACTCATGTTCCTTTCCATCTTGTTCCAGCCGTCTGCATCTCTGTCCTGTGTGTGTGACCTTGCCGGTGTAGGATATCACTGACCTAATTATGTATTTCTCTCTGTTTATTAAGTCACATGATCGCTCCGGCAGAATATGCCCCCTCAGGGAAAAGCGTCCATGTTGCATAAAATTTCCCACACCCCACAGATGTTGCCTTTCATCCTGACCTCTGGAACTGATGACAAAGAGCGTAGAAATGATGGCGCAATCAATGCACATTCAAAAACACCCTGAGCTACATCAATCACACACGTCTTCCTTCTCCTCTACCTCTCCTCTCTCTTCTCCCCCTTCCCATCCATGTCCTTCTCCTCTCTCCACCCCTGCAGTCCCTCCTCAGTATACCCGGCTCGCCCTTCCTGTCCCGCCACAACAGCAAGAGCAGCATCTTCAGCTTCAAGGGCCGCAGTAAGGACGTGGGCTCGGAGAACGAGTTCGCCGACGACGAGCACAGCACGGTCGAGGAGTGCGAGGAGCGCCGGGGCTCTCTGTTCAGCCCGTACCGGCGGAGCAGCTACAGCGGCTACCACGGGAAGAGGAACAGTACGGTGGATTGCAACGGCGTGGTGTCGCTGATCGGCCCCGGGCCCGGTGGACGCCTTCTGCCTGAGGTGAAAATAGATAAGGCAGCTACTGACGACAGTGTAAGGAAGTCAATGAGTAGACCCGTCTAGGCATGGCCCCCTTTCTCGTTCGTTCCTCTCTCTATCTTCTACTCTGTCATCTTTGCAAGTCCGTATGTATCTCTTGGCTAAGCGCTCGCGCCTCCCCTCCCCCAGCCTCTGTAGTGTATGCTGCCCTCCAACACTAGGCAAAGGATGGAGAAACTAATATATTTTAGAGTGAATATACTATAGCCAAACCCTGTGGTTGATAGGTTAGTAAAACTGGGTCTTTCAGTGACTTCCAGGCAATTTGTCATTCATATCAACAATTGGTAGTTGTTGCTATGGATACATTTGTTCCAATGTTGTGAATGTTTTGAATACGTCCATAACAAATGATTTATACGTGCATAATACTCGCAGCATTATACAGGCATTAAATAGACATATGCAGACATGATGTTTGCCTATACATTAATTTTACTCCGTCCGCCATGGTCCATCCGATTTTGGCATATCTAGATCAAAGCATAATTAAGATTTAATACACAAATTCATGTGTAGGAGGACATCAAATTTATTTAAAAGTCTAGTAATAAGACACCATTTTCTTAACTGTTTTACAAACAGCATATAATGATGTGTTAACATCCTCCAGTCATTATACTGTACTGTGCTGATGTGTTCCTCCTCCAGGCAGCCGGCCCTCTGCTAGCCTGTGTGGGTAGAAGTACAGTAGGAGGTGGAGGAAAGAGATGCGACTAGTGCTGTAGAGCCACAGACATCTTTCTCTGCTTCCCTAATACAAAGCTAAAATCCCAGAGTATATACAGTAGCAACACATAGCTTTACTTGACACCATCCTATCAGGCATAAATGAGGATGACTTGGCAAATAAAGGAGGGCTGCTGTCCTTGTCTGTCTTTACCTCTCTCTGTTTCCCAAACTCTCCCTGGTCAACCTTAGTGAATCAGTTGTGTCCTCATGTTAGTTAGCATGGTAGATCTAAACTCTAAATCAGAATACTAAGCATGATATAGAAAAATAGAATAATGGCTATGGTGTCTGTAATTTTCCTCTCCTTCTCTTTGACTTGGTGCATGCTCATGCATGTCAACTGGATGGATCTGAACTACTTGCCCCCATTTGATCTCTTTAGAATGCTCTGACTTGATGGTTGCAATATAAGTTGTATGGTTTCAAAGTAGGAGGATAGCATCAATTCGGAAATACATAAAATGGCCAGATTTGGGAGACATTTTATAAAATAGTTGTAACCTAATGGCTATATTGCAATGTTAGCAAAGCCTCCATTATTGCATGACAGGACTGAAATGCATTCATGCAGAAACAGTTCTCCTTGCACAATATCTCACAATCCATCTATTATTTAAACGGGATGAGCTAATTACATTCGAACACAATTAGGTCAAGTAGCCCTAGACCGCTGCTCCCACTTTGGCTGAGACCTGCATGCATTTTCAGCATACACACGTCTTCCTTGAAACCAGCATTGACATAGAAAAGAATGAAACGTGCCCTGCCCCCACCCAAAATCTGATCCTCTACTACTTTATTCTGCCAATGCTGTTGTGCACTTCCCTCCGCCGGCCACCGGTGGTGCTGTGGGATGGTGTTCATGTCCTCTCCATGGGTGCTTGATTCTTCCTCTCCTCCTGACAGCCGACTACTGAGGTTGAGGTGAAGAAGAAGCTGTCGGGCTCCCTGATGGTGTCTGTGGACCAGCTCAATACCTCCTTTGGGCGGAAAGAGCGGGCCAACAGTGTCATGAGCGTCATTACCAACACACTAGTGGAGGGTACTGCCACTTTAACCCAGCTATTTAACCTGCTCTCTCATTATTCTCTAACTAGGGCTCCTCTCATTGGTTGATTAGTTTGACATGTATTTCCTGCTTATCTGCTTTGCATATCCAGCAGTACCAGATACATACAATGCATACAGTTTTTTCTATCATTTGATGCCATTGCATGTCGTATGCTCAGGGTTGCCAGTATGTTTGGTTTTGATGTGTGATCCGCGCTATGTCTTCAGAACTGGAGGAGTCTCAGCGCAAGTGTCCGCCATGCTGGTATAAGTTTTCTAACACATTCCTGATCTGGGAGTGCTCCCCCGCGTGGCTGAAGATCAAGGAGATAGTGAACCTGATTGTCATGGACCCCTTCGTGGACTTAGCCATCACCATCTGTATCGTCCTCAACACGCTCTTCATGGCCATGGAGCACTACCCCATGACCGACAACTTTGAGTCAGTGCTGTCAGTAGGCAATCTGGTGAGTGGTGGCAAACTTTGTGGTGTTTTATATATTTATCCGATTACCCCCCCCCCCACCCCCCCCACCCCCTGTGAAGAATGAGTAAGTAAGAAGAGATATTATGTGTCCTTTACGGTGAGTCGGCATCTGCTCTCGTAACCTCCTCTGCTTCTCTGCAGCTGTGGGAGAGCTGTTATTTTTGGACCCATAATTGGCAGCTCTTTCATTGCCGATTCAGAGTTAAAAAAAAACACAAAAAAAAACATTCCCAGACCCCCTACAGTTTCCTTGTATCCATGCTTTTCTCATGTCTTCCAACACACACGCACACACGTTTCCCTGTCTTCTCCTCCTCTCTCTCTCTCTCCCTCCCTCTCTCTCCTCTGGTTGAGTGGAGCTGCTGTTTGCTACAGTGGGGCCAGGCTGCCTCTGTGCTGGTTGGCTGACTGGTGGGAGGCCTGCATTAATATTTCATGGAGCCTGATCGATGAGCTGCTCTAAAATGGTGCCTGAATCACGGCTCGGATAACTCAACCTGGCCATTTTCACCATTAGCATTTTCAAAGAAAGAAAGAAAGAGTAAATCTGAGCAGTGCCACACGTTTGTGCTATTTTTCAACATGAGATTTGTTAACATAGGTTGTGTCAATATGTGATTTCGGCTATTATTAGCATATGCTGGGTTGAAAAGTAACCTGAATGTGCATTGTCCCAAAGAAGACACACAGATATGTTAAAAGTGACACATCCTTTTTAAGACTGTAGTTATGGCAATTATTAACCACCCATTGTGTTTGTTTGTTTGTGTGTGTGTGTGTGTGTGTGTGTGTGTCTGCTCACATGTGCGTGGATGTGAATCTACAATTGAAAGAGGATAGAAATGCATTATTTACCAGTTCTGCCCCAGGATGATTTATCAGAATAGGCCAGTGGGTGTTACAGGTGGAAATTTCTAGGTCACCTTGATGCAATATGAGTCATCGTCTTGGACCAGGAACTTACACACACACACACACACACACGCGCACGCGTGCACGCACACACACACACACACACACACACACACACACAAATATACACACGCATCCTTACATTGTGCATTTACCCATGATGTGGGCTCAATGATTAAGGATAAGCTTCAGTAATTTATTAGAGCTGTTACGAGACCACAGAGGTGCCATGGCATCCTCACTGGCTACATAACACACACACACACACACACACACACACACACACACACACACACACACACACACATTAACCAGATGTGCTGCCTCTTTGAATAATTGGCTTTTTTCCTACTGGTACAGTACATTAATATGCAGTTACTATAGGGGTAATTTATAATGTGATGGATTTTTCTTAAACATCTATAATGCACAACTCAGATGATAGAACAGAGCAAATTTCACAAATGAAATCTTTCATTGCCCATCGTGCCTCAAATTCTCACTTCGCCTGTGAAACGCGGTATTGAGCCAAATCCATTTGTTCTCATCTGTGCTCTTTCCTCACTGCCAGGTGTTCACAGGGATCTTTGCAGTGGAGATGTTTGCCAAGCTGGTGGCTATGGATCCCTACTACTACTTCCAGGAGGGCTGGAACTGTTTCGACGGTTTCATCGTGACGTTGAGTTTAGTGGAGCTGGCTCTGGCTGACGTTGAGGGCCTGTCTGTGCTGCGGTCCTTCCGATTGGTAAACGCTCCCTTTAGCCCCTGCCTTAGCAAAACCAAGAGGAGATAGCATGTGGAGGTAGCATATTAGCATGTGGAGTACAGATCTGTAGCTCAAACTCTGAACCTGAAGTAGTTACAGTTAAGTGAAGTAGTGAGTAATAGCTAAAATGTTCTAAGAAAAACTAAAATGTTCTGCTAAATAATTTTCCTCCTACCCTTTCCACCCACCCCGTTCTCTTCTCCTCATGCCAACTTCAGCTGAGAGTGTTCAAGCTGGCCAAATCGTGGCCCACCCTCAACATGCTGATCAAGATCATCGGTAACTCAGTGGGAGCTCTGGGAAACCTGACTCTGGTGCTGGCCATCATCGTCTTCATCTTCGCTGTGGTGGGCATGCAGCTGTTTGGCAAGAGCTACAAAGACTGTGTGTGTAAGATCGCCCAGGACTGCGAGCTGCCCCGCTGGCACATGAACGACTTCTTCCACTCCTTCCTGATTGTCTTCCGGGTGCTGTGCGGCGAGTGGATTGAGACCATGTGGGACTGTATGGAGGTGGCGGGCCAGGCTATGTGCCTCATCGTCTTCATGATGGTCATGGTCATCGGTAACCTGGTGGTGAGTGTCCAGACTGGGTTTACAGGGTTTACAGGGTTTTTTGGAGGTGTGGATATGGTCAGTGTCTCTATAAAATATTGGAAAGTGGTCAGAGAATGAAGAAACACCCGATCGCCCACTTGATATCCAGTCATTGATTTGCTCTGTATTCTTTGCCCAAAGGTGTTGAACCTGTTCCTTGCCTTGCTGCTGAGCTCATTCAGCGCTGACAACCTGGCGGCGACGGATGACGACGGCGAGCCCAACAACCTGCAGATCTCCGTCATGCGCATCAAGAAAGGCATCGCCTGGTTCAAGGCCAAGATGCGGCTGCTGGTGGCCAGCCTGCTGAAGAAGCCGCCGGTGGAGGACGAGCAGAAGCCTCTGGACGACATGTATGACAAGAAGCTGAACTGCATCGCCAACCACACCGGAGTCGACATCAACCGTGACCTGGACTACGCCAAGAATGGCAACGGCACCACCAGCGGCATCGGCAGCAGCGTGGGCAAGTACATGATCGACGAGGACCACATGTCGTTCATCCACAACCCCAACCTGACTGTGTGCGTGCCCATCGCCGTGGGAGAGTCCGACTTTGAGAACCTTAACACTGAGGACTTCAGCAGCGAGTCGGACAACGAGAACAGCAAAGAGGTCAGTGAGAGGGGCGCATGGATTTAGGCAGTTCTGATTGGATAGCACACAAATGTTGGGGGGAAAAAAACAACAAGAAACAGGCTGGAAACCACTGCATACATAACAATGAAACCTTGTTTTCCAGGAAATTATGAAATCTTTTAGGATTTCAGTATGTAAATATTGCTTTCATTACATCACAGTTAGGTAATAGTGGCTCGGGTCCATGTGTTATTGTCTTTGTTGTTGTTGTAATGCTCACCTACTCTATTGTTGCCGTGCGGTTTCTTCTCCCAGGGCAGTAAAACCATGGGTGTGGCCGGCCGCTCTGCACTGCCAAGACACCAGTATAACTCCATTACTCAATAGAGTCGTCTAGAGCGGCTGGAGCTGGCCGGCGGTGTGGATGAAATGGATATCTGCTGACCCGGGTCTTTTTACTAAACACATTTAAGACTCTCGGAGCAGATGGTCTGCCATTTGATATTCCACTTTAGTAATGTTCGTGTAGATGATATGCGATGTTCAGGATTGTTATGGAATCCATCCCAATGTAGTAAAGCCTCGTAGATCAAATACTACACGTGTTTTTGGAAACAATGAATATCATTTACATATCATGACAGGTCATATTAGGCTAAACTGAGCTCATCATCTTTTCACTTTTTACTTTATTCCTTAGCAAATCCTTGGCTGTGCAATGAAAACTGTAAAATATTTCTGAGTCATAGCAGCTTTCTTCCTCTGTGTGTGTGTGTGTGTGTGTGTGTGCGTTGCATGTGTTCATCATGCGTGTGTATCTGTCTGTATCTGTGTGTGTCTGTGTCTGTGCTTATGTGCATTCATGCATGTGTGTCTGTGTGCCTGTGTGTGTGTGTGTGTGTGTGTGTCTGTGTGCCCATATGTCTGTACCGCTCCAGCTGGATGACACCAGTTCGTCTGAGGGCAGCACCATCGACATCAAGCCAGATGTGGAGGAGGTGGTGGTGGTGGAGACGGTGGAGGAGTACCTGGACCCAGAGGCCTGTTGGACAGATGGTAAGACCACCGCTCCCACACCACCTATTACCTCCGCTCCACAGTACCGATACTCCCCTAGGGGCCGGGTGGGAAGTGATCGGGCTACGGGGTGAAGGACAGCTTCATTATGGAGGACCGCTCACCCATGGATATTCTGTCTATCTGTCTGTCTGTATCTCGCCATCTTGGTATCTAGCTAGCTATTTTCATAACGGTTCCACTTCTAACATTCTGTTTATGCATACTTACATTGACATATATATAGCACATATGTTTGTAGATACTTATATTTAGATATACAGCACATATTTCATATTTAGTAATTCATATCGAAGTAAGCAATCAAGACTATTGGTAACTTAACACGTTGACATTTTCAGTAGCATATATGTTTGTATAACACCACAATTGTTTAATTGTATTTTGCTACTTTTATTATTCTGTTATTTTTCTACTGTTTTAATTTGTTTTGATTTTGTATTCTATTTTTGAGCTTAAACATTTTTTTCAACAACCTCATTTCCTCATTTCGATCAATACATTTCATCGTATCGTATCTTTATCTTGTCTTATCATATCTTCAATGTTGCCTCTTCTCTATGTCCTCAGCTTGTGTGGCCAAGTATAAATGCTGCGACGTTCCCATCACTCACGGCTGGGGGAAGCCCTGGTGGTTCCTAAGAAAGACCTGCTACCTGATCGTGGAGCACAACTGGTTTGAGACCCTCATCATCTTCATGATCCTCCTCAGTAGCGGTGCCCTGGTGAGGAAGCATTAGCATTTGCATCTGCTGTACATACAGAAACAATTTGTACATATACCAAAACAATGCACTTTCAGCTGGAAAAGCTTTAGATCACTGACTTGAGAAAATCAGTCTGGCTGTCTTTGTTTTTTCATGATGAGAAGAGCAAAAATATGAGATTAAATATACAGACCATATAGAGGTGTAATGTGTGGTTCATTAAAAACAAAGGTTAAATACTGGGAAAAATGTGTGTGTGTGTGTGTGTGTGTGTGTGTGTGTGTGTGTGTGTGTGTGTGTGGCAGTGAGGCGATAATACAAGCCGCTCTGTGGTGCATTTGGTTAGGTCGCTCAGTCCCAGTGCTGCTGGGCTGGGGGAGGAGCCAGGAGTGGCAGAGCGGCACCGTGTGATTAATGGACTATACCATTTATCAAATAGGGGATCTATTTCTGGTGCCAGGAGGGCTATGTTCTCAAGCATGTCAAACGCTACTAAAATAAGAGCACGGACTGGTGCACAGCTACATTAGCAGCAGGGATATTTGAAATATTTCAAGTAGAGGGGGTATTTTTTTTTTTAGCAGTAAATCATTGTTAGTAATCAGTCATGATTGGGCTGTAGTGCTGTACACAATTTCATTAGCTGAAATGTAAATCATCAAGTGGAATATTTCCCTCGCCCCCCCCTCACCCTTGCTGATGCATATTCCCCGTATCTCCACAGGCCTTTGAAGATGTGTACATCGAGCAGAGGAAGACCATCCGGATCATTTTGGAATATGCCGACAGGGTTTTCACCTACATCTTCATCCTGGAGATGTTGCTGAAATGGGTGGCCTATGGTTTTGTCAAATATTTCACCAATGCCTGGTGTTGGCTGGATTTCTTCATTGTGGATGTAAGTCCATTTCCTCTGTCCTCTGTCGTGTGTGGTAGACTAGAGCAGAAGGGCAGTCAGCAGTCCTCAACCACACCCTGGTCCAACAGCAACACACTGGTCAGCTGTAGGGGGGTAAAGCGCTTCCTGTCACAGAGGAATACATGCAGCCTCCTGAACAGCAGAACCACCATATTTTATCTGTTTTGGCTGTAATGTAAAAGCACCTCATTTGTCTTCTGTTGCATTTAGTAGGTGGTCATGAACCACAAAATATGCACTATATTTGCATAAAATATGAACTATATATACCATATTCATTCCAGTAGTGTTGCCCCTATTGTTGTCTATTGGGTGTGGTTAGGTTTGAGAGGTCAGTTAGGTTATAAAATGAATATCTGCTTCATGGCATGCAATAGGTGAGAGGGCATGTTGTTCCCTCTAGTTTGTTTACTACCGTAAGGACAGTATTTTACAAGACTATCGTAGTCTGTCCATATCAAATGCACACATGCCTATCTCACCTCTTACAGCTCCATCAAGCAACAATTCCCTGTTTTTTCTTGGTTTCTTGTCACTCTGAGATGCTTGAATATGTCCCATAATTCTCTGCTTGTGAATCAAGACACTGATGCTGGTGTTCCACAAGCAAGGAATTGTTTAGCCTGTTCCCCTATTGTGTGCAAATTGAAACCAATTTTATTGTTTTGAGACAGACTTAAGACAAATGATTCAAATTTGAACACACTGCTAGTCAAGCATGGATGCCGACGCAAATTAGAATCAGCCAATCAATAACCAAGCTTATTGATTACGCCCATATTCAAGTCATGCTCAGTCCAATGGTATGGTGTCAAAGATGTGTCTCTGTACAGATGTCTTCGGCTGTGTCTCTGACCTGTAAGATGTTTGATACGTGCCTTTGTCCTTTCTCTCTGTGTACTTCTCTGCTCCTCGTGTCAGTCAAGTCTGAAAGACCAGAACAGGGAACGTTCTTCACTCTATTCTTTGGCAGTTACGAATATAACCAGCATTTAATCTTGTTTATTCTGCCTATTTTTAGAAGAGGTAACATTCGATTGCAAGATTGCTGATATGACTATAATGGATTTCACTGAGAGTTTCCAACATAACAGAGAAAGGAAGGGAGAATTTCCATGGCTACAAGCTTAAAACAGTTAAATTTCACATAGACGCTATTGTTGTTGAGTAACCTGCACTGATTGGCAAAATAGTCAATTAGCAGGCAATTGAATAGAAGAAGAATTTCCCTGAGTTCTGACTTTCTCCTTGAACTAACCACCTCTCCGCAGTGTCCAACACCTCGGCCAATACCCGTGAATGGACTCCTCCTAATGGCCTGAGGTTGCCATGTTGACACATTATAAGATCCTGTGAACCAGACCCCCTGCAGTAATCATACCCTTATTACACCTCATGGATAATGGACACATACTGTAGTTTTTAAACCATGCATTTTACACTGATGCATTTATACAGCTTATAGTTTATACAGCTTGAAGTTACATTACATATGTTTCTAATAGGGATGGGACAATATGCTTATCTCACACGATTCGATAAAACCACAATACGATGTAATATAGAAAAGTTCAATGATGACACAGTATGACTGTGCAGAATTATATTTATTTCTGAGACACAAGTCTTTCTAGCAATGGCATTGGCTCTCTAGAATGTAAACAACAATTTAAAAATGTCATTACAAAGTGCAAATAATATAATTTGGATGGAGAGCTTGTGAAATTGTGACAGCCAAGCTGTCTCATTTGTGATTATTACAGCAGAATAAAATGTAGCTAATATCACAATAATTTTTCTACCCCGCGATACATATTGTCACATTTTTGTTTTGCGATATTTTGAATCTGGATATATCGTCCCATCCCTAGTGTCTAAAGATTTCCTAAAATGCACAGCTGTTTCCAATTCACACGTCACAAGGTTAACACACATAACACATAGATATCATAATCGTACAACACTCTATTGATCCTGGTAAGATAATTGCCATTGTAGACTCCCAGGTGCACACCACTTATTGTTAATATCTCCCAAAATGCCCCCCCCCCCTTCACACACCAACCCCCTAGTCTCCATTCAGCACCCTGGTTGTGGGGGGGGGAGCTGCAGGTGTGTTGTGGAACCAAACACTTGGGACGGTGCGCGGCGCCACGTTTCCCAAGCTGTGAATGTGTTACAAAGAGTGCTATCCCTCCCCCTCCCCCCTTCCTCTTTCCCCTTCCTCCTCTCATTCCCTCTTGAAAGTCTAACCTCAGGAATGTGGTGATATTGTGCTGAGATGTAATGATGGTGGGTGACAGGCGGCCAGCGGTAAGTTTGGTCTTCACTAGCGCTCCCCCTCTAAAAAAAAACAAACCCAAAACGTTGTGCTCGATGAGTCTGGGTTGTGTCGTGGCCTGACTGTGCCTCTGCCGTCCTGTGTTGTGGGGTGAAACCATTTCCATGGACTCAGAAGGGGGGCACCATCATTAGACCGGCCTGTATTTTTCTCCGAGTGTGTGCCTGACTGTTTGTGTGTGAGTGTGTTCCTCCTCATACCTCTTGTGTTTCTGTATCTTTCTGTTACTCATTTGATTCGTCCTGATTTTCATAATGACAATGTTTTTTTTTAAATGTATTCGCCATACAATGCAAGGAGCAAGGAAATGTGACATTAGTGTCTGATAGCCATAGTGGTCTAAGAGGATGGAAAGAGTTATGAAATAGGTTTTGCTTTGTCATTATTGGACAACACAGCTAGCCTTTTGTGCAGCAAAGTAATATATTTTCAATCTCTTATTTACACTGTTGGATAAGAATTCATAGGCATCTTGAATTAGCTGTTTAATTAACAAAATGGTTAAACTATTCTAGATTAGTAGTAATTTGCGGCTGTGTGAGAGTGAAGTGAAGCTGATAGCTGCCATACTCCATTCATCTTTCTTTTTCACTCAGATTATTATCATTGTTTTGTTGTGTTTTTTCCCTTTGGTTTTAGTTTGTTTTGTTTCTGTTTGGTTTGTGCTGTCGTCATCATGGGATCACAGCCCCAGATGTCATTGGCCTTGCCTTGCAGAGCTCTGTGAGAGGGACGCTGAGGCACTGAGGCCACTACCGCACAGCTGGCCCAGCGCGGGCCAGTGGCCAGGCACCCCAATGGGGGGGGCACTCCAAAGGGTCAGGCTGAAGGTGACAATTACCCCAAACACTGTAGACCAAGGCAAAATCTTTATTTTACTGTCTCCCTGCCAGGGTAGTCACCCAGTTTGCTGCCAATTTCTTCAACAAACAAGTGTATTGATTTACGTAAGGGATATGTTCCAAAGAGTAAGGATTTGGAAGAAGCTCAAGAGAATCTAAATATAGACCAGGCTCAGGACATCCTGGACACGATTTTTGAACAACAGGGTCCAGATTGGACAACTAAGAATTCTGAATCCATGCTTGCACCTTTTCTGCTGTTCATAGTTATGATTAAAACAGCTCAGTCCACTCTTGAATGGTTGAAAGTTAGTCTATTGTTGTCTGTGTTGATAATGGCATCAGTCAAAATGAAGATTTTGCCTGTTAGAATCCTCCCTCCGTGACTTTGGTAAGCTTTGGATGTTGTGTACTTCTTGCGGTGAGTTTGACCGGTTGGTGTCGGTGGCTGGTTGGAGGTGCTTTCACATGTGTTCACTGTTGATATTATTCTTTATTCTTAAGGAACTGGTACTCCCCCTGTTTCACTCCTACCAGTCTCCACCCAGAAAATTGCAGTTATGGAAATATGGCACACAAAAAAAAAAAGACCGAATTAGGATTCCTCTGATCAGGGATACACTAATTCTTAAATACCCAAATCTCTCTCGTTGCAACTGAATTAATTAGACCGGGAGCTCAGCAGTTATGTGATAATATTGATCTGCCAATTCTAATGCATGGACACCTGCCCACTCCTATTTATTATAAAGAAGGCCATCTTGAAAAATCTGCATTCAGCCAAAGAACCCTTCTTTACCGAGCTTCCCTGTGCAGCAGACGGCCTGTAATGGCTGTCTCAGCTCACTTGAGGTGACTTCATCACGGCGAAGCAGTTCCTAGCTGCTCACACTCTCCTCGCAGAACATAAGTGCAGCTTATTGACCACACTCCCCATCGTCCATTTCCTCCTTTGTTAACGATGCAATACCGTATATGTGTTTAGCTTAGATCAGCTATATGGCCCGGGACTATAGGGGCCTCACAATTACCAAACCATAACTCAGGCCACTTTGCCTAAATTTACATTGATTTACGATGGTGCTGCGCTTTGCAAGTGTTAAGTGAATGGCAGCGTATACAATAATATACATAGAAATCCTACACTGGCTTCATTTAAGGCTTTAGTGAGCCTATTTTTTTATTTTTATTTTCAACGATAACACTCTATGGAGTGTTCTTTGGCTGCAGCAATGCCTCGGTGGCTGCTGCCGGATGCGAGAGGGGCTGCACCAGTTTCTTTGAGGTTGTGTTGCTGTTATTGTTAACTGTTAACTGTACTGTGTGTAACTCGACTGTACTCTGTGTATTTCTGTCCTTTCAGTGCCGTCCAGTGCTAATAACTAGCCGGTCTGCCCTTAACCTCCATCCCTGTTTCTCGTGTGTGGTTCATGTGACTGTGGCTCTCCTATTTGGTTCTAAATGCTGTGTGAAAATTTTGATATGATGTCTTAGAAAGAAATGGCAAAATGACGCACTTGTACATGTTTACTTGTATTCTTTCTCTTAGGTTCCATTAGTTTGTCTGTCTTAAATTATATGGGATTTTATGCCTCAGCCCAAGAGCGACATGGAGAGACAATGTTAGAGGGGCAAGGGTAAGGCTCTCAAGTCTGTTGGGTTTTTATCAACTTCTACAGGGTAACCTCTCTCCTTCCCTCCCTCCCCAACTCCTCCTCCTCTGCTCCCCCAGTCCCTTCGCTTGTATCTTTACTAAATCATGTAGCACACTTTTCTGCCTAATTTACCCTCTATTTGAGTCTTATGTCTCTATCTCCTCTCTTTCTCTTTCTCTCTCAACCACAAGTTTCTTTGCAGGTACAAAGGACTTTTCACGTCTCGTCAACTGCCCTAAAATAACAGACAAACAATCCCTACGGCCTACTGCTACTAAAAATACTACGCACATAAAACCTATACTAAACATTGACCTTCTCTCTCAGTGTATATACATGTATAAATGCAATATTATACATGTTTATACATGCATAGATTTATGTGTGTATGTCAAGCAACTCTCCGCCTATGCCAGGGCCGTCTCTCTTCCCTAGTGAATATTCTCACTTCTAACAGTTTGGAACCTCTTTTGCTTCTCTGTTTTTGTGTAGGTGTCTATAGTCAGCCTTGTAGCTAATGCGCTGGGCTACTCCGATCTAGGGCCCATTAAATCACTCAGGACACTAAGGGCCTTGAGACCCCTCAGAGCCTTGTCACGTTTTGAAGGGATGAGGGTAAGATCCAAAGCTAAGCAGCTGATCCTTCCGCATGCCCATTCAACAGTTTAAAGCATGCTAGAACTGATCCAAAAACAAAACAAACCAAGAGGATAAAAATTCCAGTCATATTGGGGGATTTTTTTAAAAACAGGAAACGAAAGACAAGAAGTCACCTTTCCATGCACAATCCTGTACCATGCCTTTGTTAGAGCGAAAGAACAAGTCATGATGCAGCTGGGAGATTGAGTAAAGTAACATTAAAGTTGTGTTACCAGCAGAACAACATGTATTTCAATTGAATTTCTGACACAAAAAACAAATCTGAGAATGAATTGATTTGCTTCATAATAAAAAAGAGAAATAGAAATGTTTTTCACAAAGCTGCCTCATCACATAAGTGACAAACTAGAAATTCAATTACTTCATCTTATTTTTATTTTTTTTATTTGTGATTGGCCAAAGTAAAGTGAATGCGAAATTGGTCAAAGCTAACCAAGTCAAACTTACATGCCATCTCATAGAGCATTTTGAATCAACAATTAGCTGTTCATTTGGCCTGATTCTCAACCACTGCTTTTAATCGAGAACCCCCCCCCCCAACCCCCACCCCCCAGCCCTCCCCTCCCCTCCACATGTCCCCTGCTCCCCTAACCCCCTCCCCAGCTCACACCATCCCTCAATGCATCTGGCACAGAGAACAACCAGCAGGAACCAGGGAGCAGCAGCACGCCAAAACCTCTGCCCTCCAGTCACACCAAAACTCTCCAGACAAGATGGCTGCTAAACAACCGGTCAGAGGAATCTGTCGCATTTGTAACGGCAGAATCAGTAGCGCAGATTCAGCGGCTTACAGAACAGAAACCGTTTGCCTTGGCAGCGCCTCTGGTTGCTTCAGCCATCTCTTCCTAAAACGCACAGATCCGATTGGTCCTCTCTGTGACTGGTGGTAGTGATAGGTTGCGCCTGGTTGTTGTCACCTGTAGTCCCTTGTTTCTCTCTTTCTCTCTCTCTCTCTCTGCCTCTCATTCTTTCTTGATCTCGCTCTTTTTTTCCCCTCTCTCTCACTCTTCTTGGACTGGTTGCCTTGTCTTCTAGTTTGAGCTTCTCCTCTTCACCTCAGTCCCTCCCCACCTCCCCTTCAGCCCCACATGTGCAGCACTGTGCAGCACCCACCCCTCCCCTCCCCTCTTCCTCCTCCTCCTCCTCCTCGCACCCCCTTGTCCCTCCACTGCTCACTCCATGTCGACCCAGTTTGGCTGGGCCGGACCGCTGGAGGGTCACCACACTCTCTCCTGCTTGTCCAGGATCTATCTGCATCAGGGACTGAGACAGAAACCACACACTCACATGTTGTGGGTTTGGGAGGAAAATATTTGTTAAGCTTCTGCCAGTGTCAGCACTTTGGGTCAAACCATCCGACTGACTGATCTGCTAACAGTCCATTCTGGAGGCAAGCCCAGTCAGGTTGTTCAACGTAAATTAGGCCTTCGTTTATGCTTGAACACGGTCCAGATATATTACTTGTAATAATTGTATCACTTTGTTTTTGGCCTGGGGGCAGAAGCTTAGGAAATATGCTAGGCTGCCATTTCACACAAGGCATTATTGCTGTCATGTCATGGCACCACACAGCGCATACAGCAGGCCCTGGCTTCCTGTTGCCTTCCACTCCCACGGGACGTGAAACTGGGAGGCAACAGCGGGCCCAGTTCAACTCTGTCTTTGAGTTCTGGGTCTGGGTGGGTGGTGGCCCATAGGTTGACTAGCACTACAGCGTTCGGACAACACTCTCAACCCTAGACAGACAATGTGTCTCCCCACTATATTATGTCCCAAAAATGACAGACCGGCAGGTGAAGAAGACATGTGCCAAGCACTGCAATTATCTAGAGGGTTGATTGATCATAAATGAATTGAAATTCCATTCATAGTGAAATCTCATTCATACCAGATATCCAGCGGCTAAAATGTGATGCCGTTGCGTACGAGCAGACATCAACGCTTTTAGGCCCTGGATAAACTTTATGGATGCTCTTATAAATGTGTCGACAAAATTGAATAGGTTTGATTCTTTAGTTTGTTTTTGGAAAACAAAACTAGACTGATGTCATTTTTGGGGTTGGAAATCATGGCACATTTGTTTTATCAGAGTGTATTAGTGAAATGCCAATGCCCCTATGAATGACCACATTCATTGGGTGCATGTGGTAAGAGAGGTGAGGGTGGCCCAGTAAAGCAAGTGAAACAAACAGAGGAATTTGATCCTGCTGTACCAATTTATACTACAATGTCTATGTTCATCAATTGAGTTGCCATTTTGTTTGAACTGAAAATGGAAATTTGAGGTCAAAGCAATAAATAAATGAATAGGGAAGTACATGAATGGAGAGATGACACCATATGAAAGAGATTCTGGAGAGTTAGAATGCTGAGAACTTTTACATCCCCGCTGATTGAGTTTTATGGCACGATGGTTCGCAGAGGCCAATGCAACTCAACAGCGCCAAGCGAGCAGTGCAGCTTCAATTGGACACATTGCACTGCTTAACATGCAATGATCATGGGCTGTTCTGACTATGTACTTTGCTCTCTCTTTCTCTTATGCTGCTTTGTAATCCCATTCCTACTTTTTGAGCAATGCATCGTACAGGAATGACACAACCACTAGCCATCCTTACCCCAGTTTCAGTATATCCCTTTTTACCTAACCAGCTTCTTCTAGCTTTTAATTGCATCCAAAGCTTTTGAAATGACAATGATTTGTCCTTTTACTTTGCCAGTGTAGTACAGCCATTGAAGGCGTTAGTCATCATGGGGCCTTTGGATATAATCTCTGAACCCCAAGTTTTTCAATGACCCATCTTCACTAGGATCAAGCCAACACATACAGTAGGAGCTACAGACCAATAACGCCAATAACTTGTTGTTCTAGCCTCATAGGCTTTGGTCTCAGCACCAGCCATATTGTGCTGTAGATATTTGTCAGATACAGAACCGATACAACCCATATAAATGCCAGAACGGCTTGTCAGACCCGCAAGCAAGTAATGTTTTATCCATTATCTCTTTAGCCATTATCTCTCTATCCACACATTTCTCTATCTATTTATTTATTGATTTGAGCGGTTCTTGAGATTGCACAATGCCATGTAACACGCATGTACTATCTAATTGCCGATGCACATTATGCACTTTTGAAAGCCATTTTCCCTCTTTTTGAGAATGCTTTCCATACAGCATGGCCCAATTCTTTTTCAAACACTATGAATCTTTGAAAGCGGTTCAATTGCACCTCAGATAGAGCAAACAGTCATTCTCTCAGCGGGTGCAGCGTCCTGTCAGGGGAAGTGGGAGGTTCAGCACACTGTGAACTATGATTTGTGTGTTTTTGACGTAATAATCTATGTTCGAAAGACATCATTTTCAATTGTCTGCAAATTCATCAACCCCAAAGCCATTTTCCTTTAATAATTCACATTTGGCTAGTTAGAATCTTTTAACACTGTGCCTTCCACACACCACAAGTGAGTTTAGTTCTCCATGTTAACATGAATCAACCTGTGAAGGTCATGCACACGCTGAGAGAATCCTGCTCTAGAGCTCCTCCCTGTCTGTCTGTCTGTAATGAGGAGGGAATATGGCTCCACAAACGAGTCTGCAAAAGACATGCATGCTCAGCTGTCTGCCTGAGAGCTGCTGGTCGGCCTGCCTAACACCGGTAGTGAGCGGTCCACTATGCGCTGAGCTTATTACTGGCTATGATGAATCTATGGGAAATTGGATTGGATTGCTAGAAAGGCCTAGACTTTTGGGGTGGTGGTGGGAAATTTACTGTAGGTGATTGTTTAAACTGCTGTAGTGTTAATATTGTTTGATTTGGGCTAGTTATGGAAAAGGGTCGGTAAGCCTAAGAATATTGATTGTCTAAGAGGGTTGGGTGGTTAGAGTGGACACTGCATAGTGGTATGGCAAACACTTGTAATTAAATTATTTTATGACATTGTAAGCTTTATAAAACCACAGGGAAGTGGTACGCGTGCACGTGTCTGAGTGTGTGTGTGTGTGTGTGTGTCTGTTTGCCTGTGTGTGTGTGTGTGTCCGTGTGCGTGTGCTCGAGCATCCCTTAGGCGATTCTAGCCGCATGCTTCATCAGATCAAAGAGCGTCTCAGAGTCACATCAGTGCTGCTCTAATTAGAATGGGACTGATACAGCTCTCCTTCCTCCTAATCCTCCACACTTCAGTATGCACATCACAGTGGCGTGCAGTGCTTGTTTTCTAGTCGGTACGGCCACGAAAAATGATAATAGGATTGAAATGCCACTCTTTTCCTGAGCGTCACCTGTAGAAATAGGTTCAATAGCATTTCCAATAGCAAGTGTAATGCCATAGCAGTATGCAGTGTCTCGTCAGAGGGGTTGAACGCGCTGTGTTTGTTTCCAGGTTCTCACACTGTCATATCCTGTCTTCCCTGGTCTGGTCTAGGTGGTAGTCAACGCCTTGGTGGGTGCCATCCCTTCCATTATGAATGTGTTGCTGGTTTGCCTCATCTTTTGGCTGATTTTCAGTATCATGGGGGTCAACCTGTTTGCGGGCAAGTACTACTACTGTTTTAACGAGACGTCAGAGGCGTACTTTGACGTGGACGTGGTCAACAACAAGACCCAGTGCATGGCCCTCATTCACCAAAACTTTACTGAGGTCAGGTGGAAGAACGTCAAGATCAACTTTGACAATGTGGGCGCCGGCTACCTGGCCCTGCTGCAAGTGGTGAGAGTTCCCCTCCTTCTCTCCACTCTCTCTGATTCTTTTTTTTTTTTTTAACTCACCTGTTAACTTGGTTGCTCTTTCTCATTTTCCTGTGCACTTCTCTCAGTTTTTTGTTTTTTTCGCTTTCTGTGCTTCACCAGATGTTTTATTCTCACTTGTCCCTCCATTTGCTTCCACAGTGCTCTGAGGCCGTTTTGCGTGCGCTGTGTATATTTTTTTTATGATTGTGTTGTTTTTTTTCCCGCACCCTTTTCTTCATCTACTTGTTTCTTTCCATGCACAAGCTCTACCACAGGACACACATCAGTTTCGGTTTGAGTTTGAGTATTCTTTGAGGATTTCCATAATTTATCATTTTCTTGGTATTGTCTGTTTTGGGTTCTCACTATGTATTTAACCGTGTTTCTGTTTTGAAAGGCTACATTCAAAGGCTGGATGGACATTATGTACGCGGCCGTAGATTCCAGACAGGTATATATTCCTTCTGTCCTCAATATGTATTGTAATGCTCATTTATCTGTATGTCAGACAGTGTCATAAATAATTGAATGTTGAATGTATTACCATGTAAAGAAGCAGGTCTTCAGTTGTCCTAATACAATATATAACAGTACCTTCCACACTGTGCGTCTCTCCCAGGTGGAAGACCAGCCCATCTATGAGGACAACATCTACATGTACATCTACTTTGTCATTTTCATCATCTTTGGTTCCTTCTTCACCCTCAACCTCTTCATTGGTGTGATCATTGACAACTTCAACCAGCAGAAGAAAAAGATAAGACCCTTTCTGCCTCCTCACCCCTTTTTTTTTTGCATGCTGCAAAGTAGTTTCCGTTCAAAATGTGTTGGAATATGATTGTAACCAAATCTGTGTGTATCCCTTTACTTTGGGGGTCAGGATATCTTCATGACAGAGGAACAGAAGAAGTACTACAATGCCATGAAAAAACTGGGTTCCAAAAAGCCACAAAAACCGATTCCTAGACCACAGGTATCACTTTCTCATATTGAATCGTTAGGATTTAGAAGTGATGCGTTTTGACTGAAACCTCAATCGTCAAATTCTCCACGTCTGTAGCTCCGGATTAATCTTGATTTCATCGCCATTGTGTCTTCTCCCCTCTTAGAACAAGATCCAGGGCATGGTGTTTGACTTTGTGACGCAGCAGGTCTTTGACATCTCCATCATGATCCTCATCTGCCTCAACATGGTGACCATGATGGTGGAAACTGACGATCAGTCGGATGAGACGGAGAATGTCCTCTACTGGGTCAACTTCATCTTTATCGTGGTCTTCACCACAGAGTTCGTGCTCAAGCTCTTTGCCCTTCGCCACTACTACTTCACCAACGGCTGGAACATCTTTGACGTGGTCGTGGTGATCCTGTCTATCGTGGGTGAGTGAGAGAGGAGGGAGACAGGGAGCAGTACATTTTTTTATAATTCATTGAGGTTTTTCTTGTAGGTCAGTTTGATCTTGATTGAGACTTAGACAGATAATCCATTTATTTCACCAAAGTCTCAATGCAGACTGTAGATTAAGATGTTCACACAGACTCAAACACAGTCAAGGTGGTCAAAATATGTGGTTAAAGCATAATTGCTGACTGTATTCTCTTCTCCTTTTCTTTTATCATCTCTGCTTCTCAATTCTCTTCTTTTCTTTACATTTCTTTTCTTTTCCAATCTCCAGGTATGTTCCTGGCTGACATCATTGAGAAGTACTTTGTGTCCCCGACCCTGTTCAGGGTGATCAGGTTGGCTCGTATCGGCCGTATCCTCCGTCTGATCAAAGGAGCTAAGGGCATCCGGACTTTACTCTTCGCCCTGATGATGTCACTGCCAGCCCTGTTCAACATTGGCCTGCTGCTCTTCCTGGTCATGTTCATCTTCTCCATCTTTGGCATGTCTAACTTTGGCTACGTAAAACACGGAGCAGGCATAGACGACATGTACAACTTTGAGACCTTTGGTAACAGCATGATCTGCCTGTTCATGATCACCACGTCGGCAGGCTGGGACGGCTTGCTGCTGCCCATCCTCAACTACCCGCCAGACTGCAACCCGCTGTTGGAGAACCCCGGCACGACGGTGAAGGGCGACTGCGGCAACCCGTCAGTGGGCATCTTCTTCTTTGTCATGTACATCATCATTTCTTTCCTCATTGTGGTCAACATGTACATCGCCATCATCCTGGAGAACTTCAGCGTGGCCACGGAGGAAAGCGCCGACCCGCTCAGTGAGGACGACTTTGAGACCTTCTATGAGATCTGGGAGAAGTTTGACCCCACCGCCTCCCAGTTCATTACCTTTGCCAAGCTGTCTGACTTTGCGGACACACTGGAGCATCCGCTGCGTGTGCCAAAGCCCAACACTATTGAGCTAATTGCTATGGATATGCCCATGGTGAGCGGCGATCGCATTCACTGCCTGGACATCCTGTTTGCCTTCACCAAGCGTGTGCTGGGTGACAGCGGCGAGTTGGACATGCTGAGGCAGCAGATGGAGGAACGTTTTGTGGCAGCCAACCCCTCCAAGGTGTCTTACGAGCCGATCACCACCACCCTCCGCCGCAGACAGGAGGACGTCTCCGCCAGGATCATCCAGAACGCCTACCGCGCCCACCTCATCAGACGCGGCATCATCTTCAAGCGGCAAACTTTCACCAACAATAAGCTTGAGAACGGCGGGACCAACCAAGAGAAGAAAGAGAGCACGCCGTCCACGGCCTCTCTCCCCTCTTACGACAGCGTGACCAAACCTGACAAGGAGAAGCAGGAGGAGAACGAGGAGAAGGGGGGCAGGAAAGAGAAGGACAGAAACCAAAAAGATGAGCGGGAATCCAAGTGTTAGGGTTCAATGACTGTAATCCAATAAGACATAGTGAGAAGAGACTCTGAGCCCAAACCCCAACAAATGTACAAAAAGTGATCATTTGCAAGTAAAAAAACAACAAAAAACACACAAAAAAAATGTTTACAGACTCAAATACATCTGAGGCAACATGGTTTCTTATGTCGTCAAAGACAACCGAACCAAACACAATCAGTTTACCATGGAACTTTGCTGCATAGTGACCAAGTTCTTAGAAATGAGGAACAACCACAGGAAATAATGACTTATAGTGTGCTGGCCAATGACACACATTTCTTTGGGGACCAACTGCCAAGGGACAGAAATCTCTGCTAAATGATTGGAGAGTTGCAAAATTCCTGCCACCACCAAGCGTGGACCCCCGCAGCAAAGGTCCTCCTCTACGGGATTGGATCGCACAGATCCCACTAGAACTGTGTTAGCAGTCTAAGGGAGGCTCTGTAACATTGAGTTTACCATCTTTATCAAGGAGAAAACAATAATCAACCAAGCAAGTTTAGCTAGGAAGGAAACACTAGCGAGGGAGGGGGAAAACCCAGAACAGTAGACAAAGTGTTTTTGTTTGTGCTGAGTATACTTGCATCTTTACATTATTTGAGCAGCAAAAAAAGATAACATTTAGCCCATGTCACTAGTCTTTTCATCTCCTCTTTGTTATACTGACATTGAAAAAGACATTTTCTACATGGGCTTTCACACTGACCGGGTAGGGGGTCATTAGTCATTGTTTTGACTTGGGCTGAAGGGGACTTGCTCAGACCGAGTTCCAGATAAATAATAATTATTGTGCTCGTTCAATGCATAGAAATGACTTGCATGAAGGCATGTTTTGATCAGGAATCATGCATGAGTAATCATAGTCCACAAGACACTAATTCTCAGACCACTGCAGTGGCTTGACTAGTTTGAGGCTGTCCACTGGGGAAATTATGAGAACTATAACTGGAAAATGAAGATTATGGAAAATGATCTATATAGAATATTGGGGAATGATAGTGGGATGATCCTGCCCTTCACCAGTTTTGCTTTTCAACTGGCAGATCTTTTAATCCAGCCCATCATCAGAGTTACAGGTGAATGAAGGATGTAAGCACTCAGAGGCAAATGCTCAGTCGGAGCGTGCAACAACACAAACTAGAAAGGTTTTTTTTGCTGCTCTGAATGTTAAGAGTATAGTAGGAGTGAGGGGTATTAGGAACCAGACTATCCTCACGTCGAGGATGCACAGATTTGGAGCGCCATTTCACTAGTCCTGAACCAAATCTGGGGCTTACATCTCTTTGTTTACTTACATGCATCCAACAGTCATTTTCCTTACCTGTGGTCCCTGTTACAGCAATGAGAGCAGGTGAAGTTTCACGCCAAGGAATCCATATCTGGCACCAGCGAGGGCTTGGTGTGCTCAAGTGTCAATAGATATTCCCCTCTAATGCTTTAGTTCCTGGGGAAAGGACAGCAGTAGGGTTTTTGCTTTTGTTTTTGTGTTTTTTTTTGGGAGGGGGGGGGGGAGCTTGAAAGAGCTGATTGAAATCCACTTTCTAGGTAGGTACATTAGACGTTACTTTCACTGATTCCTTTCATTACAGTTCCTCTTTTGTCCTCTGTCAGTTCCCCATTAGGATTTCGCACTGAGTTGTGTCTCTTATAGCCTTTTTCAGACACTTTGAGTTGCCAGCTTTAGAAAAAAGAAGTCATGAAGTCCTTCTCTGATGTCCTTGTGATGCAATCATTCTCAGAAAAGGCTTTGATCAGTGAGAGTGTGACGCTGACCATCTGAAACAGCAGACTTAGCAGAGAATATCACAAGGACATGCCTTGTCGCGCCCAGCATGTATGTATGGTAGGTGGATGGCCATGAAGGGCTTGTGGTTTTGGACTGTAGAACAAAATGGACTGAGTTTGATATTTCAGGGAGGTGGGTGGATGATAAATAATACAGTACACATGGACCAATAAAGAGGTAGAGCCCCTCCCTTCAGGGTTTTAGACTGACTGCCATGAGAACCAGAGAGAAACCGAGAGAACCAGAGGAGCAGGGGAAGAGAATAGTGCTGTGGTCTGAGTCGGAGTGCTGAAAGTCCCATGTTTGTCAGTGTATCATTGTGCTTTTGTGGGACCTCTTAAACACTGTGTGGTGTTGGACCCAGGCTCGCACCATCTTTTCACACTTTGCAGGCTTTCAAATGCTGTCACCCGCTTCAGAAGAACCTGCCAGAGACGGAGGTAGAACCGCTACACTTGTCAAGATAGAACATCAGTAGGCCTCACATCGACGCAGCTACGTTGTACAATAAGCTTTGTGGGTCTTTTTCATGAAAAACGAGGCTTTGTCAAGTGGTAGACGAGACACAACTGCCTCCTTAGGTATATCTGCCGTTTCTTTTCTACACAGGAGTGATGGTCCTATTTACAAATGGATGGCCGGACATATATCTGGCATCCACAGTCACACCACTAATGCCATTTGGTGTGTTTAACACTGCCTGTACCAGAACCCCCTGTCTGTAACAATACCTGAGGTCTGTTTACAATATGAGGTCTCCGAATCAGTTTGGCTGCTGCACACTGAAACCAAATACATTCCCAATGAGAACCACAGGAGGAGTGAATAACGCCATCCAATTTACCCATGTTCATCTTGGATGTAATGTTTTAGAATGATACATTCACACTTGGAAAAAAAAAACACAAAAAACAAATATATGTACAGTGCAGGCTATGATGTAAATGGCACAATCGCTGAAAAAGAATGAACTTTTTGAGAGAAACTATAAATACTGTATTATATTCTTTTATTTTATCGGCATGCTTTGTTGTGTTTTTTTGTAAATACGGAATTTTAAAAAGTTACTACTAATAATCAAAAAATGAATAATAACAATAATATAGAATGGCTTCCAGCTATGCCCTTTGTCACATTTGTTACCTTTTGGATTTTTTGAGACACTTTTCACTTTGTTGACGGAAATTGAATGAAATATAGATATTATATAATACAAAAGATATATACATGTATACATATATGTCTATATGTATATACATTAAACAGAAGAACACTGTTTGTCACATTTGATTTATGTGCAACACGTTCAGTGGATGTCTAAAACTGGTTGGTCCAGCACCCTTCTATGTTGGGGAATAGCTCATGTGCGATGTTACTGGAGCTGCTTGCCATGGATTGTAGCCTGATCATGATGAAAGGAAATTGTTACCAGCACATTTCTCACTTACTGTCATATCTCTCACCTGCACTGAATATACAGCACACACCCACAGTCACGGACACAGACACACACAAGGACACAGACAACTGACTCTCCTCACTGCCCGCCAACTGAACCAGTGATCTGTTCCTAGAGGGAGTCAGCTGGTGTGACTGACTGCCTCGTCCACGCTGAAGACGGCTCCGAACCCCAGGGCCTTTTCCCCCCTCATACCCACACACATCAGTGCCGTTACAGTTCAACACGCATACGACAAACTTCTTGCTTCTCATCCTCACGTTTCTTTTGTTGAACGGTTTGTTTCTAGTGTTGTTCCACTCAATGGCATGTGCCTTTTTTCTGCTTTTTCTGCGAATTTGGACGACGATGCCACACTTTCAAAAAAAAAAAAAAAAAAAAATGTTTCCAAACTGTGGAGGGTGGGGGTTTGGGGGTGATAATATGGAGCACAACATTAATCAGGGACGTCAAGTCAGAAATACTGCCGGAGGATCATCCAGACACCCCACTTCATCTTGATATTCAACAGTGTGTGTGTGATGTTAACAGAAAAACAGCTAACTCAAAAATGTCCTGTTCTTAGTGCTATGTGTGTCACCCACTTGGCTTGTGAAAAAGCAGCTTGCCTTCTATATTTCTGTTCTTTCCATCTGAAATTTATTTTTGTATCAATATTTGATTATAGGACTCATTCTTTTTTAGCATGGTTTATTATGGGCGTTTTTTCTTTTCGCTGAAAAATTAAAAAGTGCTTTTCAAACTGTTGTTATCATTTGACACCGTGATAAAAGAGGATATACAGTACAATATGATGGTGTGTTGCACAACCACTTGGACTCTTAGTAAGAACATATGAAAGATTGTCTTCATTTGAGCACGAACCTTTTTATTACCAATAAAGCAGCCTTCCAGTTACACCTTGTGTGTTGGTTTCTTAACAAAATGTTCAGTTTTGAGAATACAGAAGACCTTTATTGCTCTTTTTACAACAGATTTGGTTCAGATTGATGCCAATGCCTCTAGATTTTCTGTTCTACTGTCCTTCACACACATTTCAGATTCATTGTTGCCACTTTAAATAGTGGTCTGTCACCATTTTGTGTGGATTATTTTACTTTTGTGGTGCTGTCTGAGGATGCAAGTGGATTACAGCACATCCTATGAAATGGAGCTGAGTGGCGCTGTGGTAACAGAGTCCTGCTGAAAGGCAGCCTTTCAAATGTAATGGATGTATTGAATTTGTTAAAAGCCCCATGTTAACATCCCCCTCACAGGCGGAAGATGGACTACAGCCCCATTGTATGACCCAGTCCATCTGTGCCGTGATGCTCTTGTCTGTGGTCCACCATAGAGTAAATAGCCCAGGGGTATGATATTACAATCATCACCCCATAACCTCATGTGAATAGGGCCGAGCTCGCCACGCTGGAGGATATTGATCTGTGTGTGATTCAAGAAGCAGGAGGAGGAGGAGGAGGAGAAAACCCTTTTTGGAGAGTAGATGGAATTGTATGTAAATGATGTATGGAGTTGTCCTCTCCTGCTGTCCACACACACACACACACACACACACACACAGTGCACAGATACTCTGTGAATAGATGGTACATTCTCCACGGAGCCCCTCCCTTCCCATCTCTTCCCTTCTCTCCTCCCTTTCCCTTTTTTTCACACCACAGAATTTTCTCTCCCTGGCTCTCTCTTCCAAGTCACATGGACCGCTTTCCTCTCCCAGCATCTCTCTCTCTCTCTCATCCCCCGCCTTTCCTCCGTCTCCCAGGATTTTTTGCATGATTTTTTTCTCTTTCTCTCTCTCTCTATGTTATCTATTCATCCACACAATTACGCGTTTGGGAACCAGGTCCTTATCGCCTATTGACCATCTCTCCTCCTCGCCTCTCTTCCCAGGATGGCTGTGTGAGAGTGCGGTGAGGTGGAGAGGGGAGAGGGAGTGAGAAAGGGAGGGGGGGGGGGGGGGAGGAGGAGGAGAAGAAGGGAGCGGTGGAGCACTGCAGTGCAGATAAATTAATGCAGCAGTCGAGGCTGAGTCAGCAGCACACTCCCAGTTTGGCCCAGTGCCTACATCAGCTCGCGCCCATGCACAGCAAGGGGAGACCGGCTGCCGCGCACAAAAAAAAATCACCCCAAAATAACGGAGAATCATATAGAAATGCGTCCAAATTTCACCCTAAAAAACCAGGCTCGCGACGACATTTGAGGGCGCCGCTCCGGTGGCAGCCCGTGCTGCGCGCGGCGGTGCGGAGCTGTCCTCGGTGCTGATGGCGCGAGGAGGAGCGGCCCGGACAAACTGGCTCCCTGGGGCAGTTTAGGAGGAGAACAGCGCTGGACTAAACCCAGCCGTGCAAATGTGTTTAGTGTGCGGAGGAGAGCCTTACACAGCTCGACCTAATTCGTAGACAGCCACACCTACACTCCCCTCTCCTCCCCTCTCCTCTCCTCCCCTGTCTTCCCCTCTCCTCTCCTCCCCTCCCCTCCCCTCTCCTCTCCTCTCTCTCTCCCCACCCCACCCCACCCCACCCCACCTCTCTCCTCTCCCTCTGAGGTATTCTGCCACATAGCATGTGGTTTCTCTGTGGGTAATTATACTGATTAAAGGTGTCACAACATGTTTTTTTCTTACAACAATTAGCTATTTAAGAGGGGAGCTTTGTTTAACCTACACTTCGTTTTTCATGCACATTTGCTGTGTCAGTGATACTAACAATTATCCTTTTTTTTATTACCAATAGCTTATACATCACTTACAAAGACTTTGCTTCATCAGTTTCCATACAATATGTCAGCCCTATATTGTTCATTTCCTCCATGATACTCTATTCTATTCTTATATCTTCTTCCTCCATCCTGCTGGCAAATGTCAGGCAGGCTGCGACTTTGTCAGCAGCAAAAGGGGTTTTCCTACTATCTGATCCCATTTAAACCCCTGACTAGGATCAGAGGGTTGTGTTTGTGCTGTGCTGGTGCTCCCCCCCCCCCCCCCCCCCCCACCTCCTCCTCCTCCTCCTCCTCCGGCCTCCCTCTGTCCCCGGAGAGCCAGACTGTGCGGGGAGGACGGAGCCCAGAGAGGGAGCTCTCCATCACATCAATGGCCAGCAGCCAAGAGCCCCCCCACCCCCACCCCACCACAGCTGCACCTCATGCAGTTCACATTTCTCAATGAGAAATGAGGCACACACATACCTGCCCCCCCAACACACACACACACACACACACACACACACACACTGCTCCTCTCCACCCACCTACTCTCCACCAGTCTCCTCCTGTTTTCCAAAATCTTAAAACTCTATTAGTTCTTGTGTGTTTTCTGCATGCCTCATTGCATAACCTTATTGTGCAATAATGTAAATTTGTGTTATCACAGTGCGTGCTATTAGTATGTATACGGTTTTCATTGCAGAAGGAAGCAAAACAGATGCCTTTACACCCACACACTGGGTTTTGGGTGGGTTTTTGTGGTTTTTTTTGGTTTCCCAAATCAGCATGCCTGTGCTGAGCTGTGTTGGCTGCCTGCTTTTCATTTCTTTCATTTACTAAACAACAGCACCCACTACTGGTCAGCTCCATGTATGAAATGTGGGCATTTATTTATCAGAGTACAGAATCACCAGATCTTACCTAATCCTATTTTGTGATATGATGATCATGCTCACTCAACAGTCAGCAAAAGGGCACATGATATATATATTTATAACATGAACATTTGAATAGCATTCAGAGTACCTATCATCAATCTCAAATGCAATACACAAACATTCTCACTTTGCAGGATTTTATTCTAAAATATGAAATATCTGAAAATATAACATTTGACATTTGTGTGCATCAAAACATCAAAGGCATGAATGTGAATAAAAGTGAAGATGGTCTCTTTGTTGAGAATTCAGAAAAGACAAAAAGCCCTAATTTATTATTTCAGGTAATTTTCTTCATCACGCATCTTCTTTTATATGCATGTCACTTGGAAAATAAAAAGAAGCTGCCAAAACCAAGCCTGCATACTGTGTAAAAAAAAGGTGTATAAAGGTTTGAGCATGAAAAATCAAAGATATTTGAAATGTTAAAAAAAGCAAGCCTGTATATGAATTTCTGAGCCTTGCCATCTTGAAATAATCTTGACAAATAACAAGCAAGATTAGATAGGGGCTTGAATATTTTGATTATTTTGCATCACTTGCACACATTTATTGTGGAAATAGCAAAATATAGCTTCGATCTGAGAATACATCATAATAATAAACTAATGGATTACTGTTTTCTATTTTGCTACTAAGAAATCCTCTTCTTTTATGATGCCGGATGATGTAACGGACTGATGAGGCATCTATGTTTTCTGTGCTGTCTTATACTTCTCCCATTTGGAGCAGGTCTTCATCACATCTGCAGGTCAAACATAAGGAGTTCAAGTCAAAACACTAAGATGCATCCCATTGCAAAACATTAAAGTTAAGCACATATTTGTCCATGTGATCATTTTTTCATTTGTTAAAAAAAATTACAGATTTTCGACTATTGATAACCTAAGTGGGAATATTTGTCCCATTAGAAAACAACTTCACTGTAGGAACTATTTGACAGAATTGGAGAGGATCAATTTTCAGTTTCCATAGATGAACTTGTCTGCAATCTACAGTAAAACACATCATTTTCTGTGTCCCCCTCTATGGTCCCATCACATCATCCCTTGTATTATACTGAGGCTGTTTCCTTTGCAGAAGCAGCTTTGTAGTGAATCCTTCTTTTCAACTCACCCCACTCGCTTGGTGCTGGCCAGCCACTCCACAAAGTCTTTAGCCTTGATCTTATCCAGGTAGTGGGTGAAGTCGCTGGTAAATGTTCCATCTGAGTGCCGTTTGAAGTTTTTGACGATGTCCTGCCCTTTTTCCATCTCATATGTAAGCCATCTGAGAGAAACGGGGTCGAAGAGTGAATGTCATTAATTTACATCAAATGGAAGTGGTTAGGGTTATGTCACTGTAAACCAAGCATTTTAACAAACAAAAAGCTTACTTGTAAATTTTCCTTGTAAATATATGATAACATACATATTTTTCAGATGAAAACTAAAGGCAATGGACTTGACGAGACTGAAATTATTTTGGATTTTTGTCAGCAAAAATGTGACTTTACAAAGACTAAACTTGTTCTTTTACGTTAAATCATATTGAGCCTTTCATGTTTTCCCTCCCTTTCATTCAATCCCAGTTCTCACACTCATCATGCACATCCTTCCCTCGTGATATTTTCTGAAAATTATTTGTACATTTTTAGCAGGTATATTCCGGTCACTATGGGTGTGTCCAAAAAGAAACAAAAGTTTTGACTGAAATAGATGCAAAATAGAGGAGTTAAATGCCCAGAGATTTTGCCCACAAATAGATAATAATGGAAATTAAAAATGGATTAAAGGACTAAAATGTGACCAAAACAAACACTAACAAACTGCAAATAAAATCAAAAATTGCTGCCAAACTTGACACTGATGCTGTTCTAATTGCCAGTATTGCAAATATGGCATCCAATAAGAAAAGAATATGAGAGTCAACAGGTACCTTGCCTGTCTGGTTTTATCCACAACCATCTGCATACTGCCGGGACAGAGCAACAAGACCAGCAGCCACCACACAGGGAGGGACATCCTGCGGTCACCTAGTCAGAACACAAACACATTGAACTGTTACTAAATTAGCTAAAAAAACACATTGTATCTCTAAAGAAAGGGTAAAGTCTAGGTCTGAATGAACAAACGTACCTTGGGGAGCTTTGACACTTGTCGAATGAAGCGCTCTGCTCGCCTCTGTAGAGCACATGAAGTGTAAAATTAGAGAAGCGAAGGAGAACACCTGGAAGATACCTTGGGAATGAACTATACTGCAAAAAAAACGATCATCTCTGTCACTTTATAAAGACAGCAGGTGTCCCGGTGTGGCAGACAGGTCACCTCCCACAGCTGATGACCTTCTCCCTCATTACTGCGGTCTGGACCGTGGTTGAAGCGATCCGGACCAGAGTGAGGAATATGCTCTCCACGCAGGTCAAAGGTCGGAGCCCACTGCCACTAACTAAGACAGTAGCAGGTGTGCAGAGGCGTCATCTGATATCTGACGTCAATAAACAGCATCGAGGATCAAAACAATTCCTAAACTGCATTGTTCACTCCTTTAATATGCCTTGAGATTCAATTCAAGTGCAATGATAAGATGCAGTTTCCAATCCATGCATTGTGTATGAATTTGAGAACACTAAAGCTGACATTTTGCTGTTGAAATTAAATACAGAAAGAGATAGTGATTGACATCCAAGTCTTTAAGATTGTTTAAAATTTCAGTCTTCTTAATTGCTATATTGACTGGTTGCTTTATTGATTAACTGCATTGTAACTCCTCCTAGACTCCTAGCTCTGACGTGTGGGCTGGGCCTGTGATGTCAGAGGTCATGTGAGGTCAAGCCTGGTGTCCATCACCTGACGTTCTGCTGTACGGTGCAACACACACCCACACAGAGGTAATTGAGCCTTGAGCAGGCCCAGATGTCTGAGGAAACCAAACTCAGTCTCCACCTGAGGAGCTGGTGACGACAACGACAGAGATGGCCGACTCCTGCTGTTGTTCAGGCCGCTTCTTCTTCTTCTTCTTCTTCTTCTCCCCCACAGTCCCATTTCCCATGTGGTTGCCTCTTAGTCCCTTATACACCACCATCATCGCCTGTGTGTGTCTATGTGCATGCATGCACAAGGTAAGTGAGCAGCAAATATGTGGTCGAACCTGGTTAGGTAAGAAGCTTGTAATGTAGGTTAGTAACTTGACACTTTTTACTTATCTGAAAGTAGATCAGTGGCTCACAGACATTTTTCAGTGTTGTATCTCCTGAGATCTCCAAATCTCTCAGTGAGAACCTCTCCAGCCTGGCATCAGCTGACTTTTTTTTCGATTTTTGGTTACAAGTTCACATTCAAATCAAAAGAAAACGTTAAGCATCAAATGTTTGAGTTTAATTCTCATATAAATAACTCTGCCTTCATTATTTACCAAGGCACATAAAGCCTTAAGGTAATGTTTCGTGGGAGAATTTTAGCTTTATATAATTTTCCACCCACAGCCTATGTCTGGTTCTTGATTTTTGGTATTGGTGATGCTAGCAGCTTTGTTGGCTCAGCTGATGTGGAAGATGAGGTTGAGGCTGTGAGAAAATGGACAAAATAGTATAATATATATATTGTTGCAGAGCCGATTCACTTGAAATTCTACAGGTTGGTCAGAAGCGCAATATTAAAGATATCTATAATCTTTAATAATATTAAATGTCTTTAATAATATTAAAGATATCTATAACTACACGTTGATATGTTGAGGTTTGAAGAACAGCCAGTTGAACTTCTGTTGTGTTGTGGTACGTTAATAACACTCTAATACCCATAATGCCTTGAGGGGCAATCGGGGAACTCGGTGCCCTCTTTGCCATTCTGCGGTAACCTGTTCGTTAGCCTACTAACGCTAGCAGCTAGGCTATATTTTCCAGATTTTTTGAGTAGCCTACCCCAGTCAGGGAGTTTATGGTATTATGGTGAAATGAAAGCATCTTCAATGTTAGAGTAGAGTAGAGTTCAGCATGTGAAGACACCTGGTACACCGGTGGGAAGCAGGAAACCAATCCCATGTCAAGAAGGTCTGATTGTTTGTTTCAAGTAGAAGCACAACCTAAATCTTTTAATTTTGTCTTAGTCGAACTTTCACTTTGGAAGTTTGAAGTTTCAACGGTTGATTCCACTTTGAATCTCGTCAAGCCTCCTCCATGAGGCCTGTTGGTGTGTTAAACAGCCAAGAGCCTGGTAAACAACGCACACAGTGGGTGGGTCTAAAATGTCGTGAAAACGGACTCGTAGCATGGCTGGGCCACGGCTGTAGTTGATTAATATACAAGAAAGTTACCGTACATTTTCAAGGGGCTTGTCACTAAGTGTAGCGTGGTTCCTGTCCATGACCACTAGGTGTCAGTGTTGCCTACAGCTCAGTGGAGTCGATAGCAGTACAGCAGTCTGCTCTGTTGTGCTCAGGAGCCTGTCACCTTTCAGTATCCTGAAAGGCCTATAGACTTACTCAGTACAGACTGTGGTATGTGATTCAAATGGACTCCTAGATGGCTGTCATAATGAGATAAAGGCAGTGATTTAAAAAAAACAACATTTTTTGTCTGTTACTGTCTGTCTGTGAGCATGTGTGGATGGTGTAGTAACATGCACCGTTTATAGGAATATGGCAACATCCTTGGAAAAGTTTTGAGAAACACTCATTTCATTCCTTGCCACCCACGCATCCACCTGGCCTCTCTTTCTCTCTCTCTCTCTCTCTTTCTCTCACTCTCTCTCTCTCTCTTTCTCCCACACACACACGCTCCTCACACCTCACACTCACCATTCTCCTCTGTAATGTCCCTGGGGAGGAGGGGCATAAATGAGAGTCTATATTTGATATATATTCTCACTAGGAGAAGACAGGCCGTTCAGTCCAGGGATCGTATAGCTGAGGGTCACCCTCACAGGACCTGGCATGCTGTTCTCTCTGCTGCTGGCTGATAACTTGGTGTTGATTGATACATTAATATTGCATCAATCTGCTCCTTCCTTTACACACACGTGTACGCCTTCACAACGCATTACGTAAAAGCCAGGTACCAGGGAGATCTTTGGTACAACATCAGTACATCACTTTCCTGGTGTGTTTAGTGGTATTTTCTACATGATCCAATACGTTGCTGTTCATTTTCTGCACCAATGCTCCGTTGCAGATCTCCGTCTCAGATGGTTCACACAGCCAGACAGAAACAAAGAGTATTTCAGTATTTCCCCAACATGTCTTTGGGCTGTATCCTGGTTTCTCAATTAAAGACCATGAAGTTTCTCTTTCCTTTTTGTTCCAGGTCTTCTACCACATCTCAGTGGAAAGAGGAAGAAGGTACCATGTAGCATGAGGGTCATTACTAAATAAGGTAAGATATTAGGTGTAATTCAAGAGAAACTCCCATGCAGTGCTCTGTGGATCATTTCCCTCTTGTGGTTTTAGGGCTGTATCTGTGAGTCATGGTGGACGCTCCACATTAGACACTTCATCTCCAACAACAAACACATTCTGTGGCGAGGCACAACAGCGCTTTGAAATGCCATAGGAGACAAAACAATAAGGATATCACCTATAAACATCACAACCGAGGTCAGCGGTTCAGCCTGCCATTTTTCCTTCGATTTATTTGGGCTGTTAATGATAGGCTATCAGATTCCTATCTCTCTTTCCTGCTCGCTCCCCTCTCCTGCTCCCTGGTGTAGCCCGAAGGAGTGTTTTGGCGAGCATCTGGAGGCAGGCTGTTGAATGGGCTCCATTCTTACAGGGTCCCGTGCTCCAGCGAGCGCACCCGGGGCATGGACGCCTGGCCACGGTCCACAGAGGAGGCAGTGGGGGGCGGGGAAGAGGGAAGAAGAGGGAGAAGGGAAACACAGCAGCTACGTTAGTTTTGAATTTCCTCTCACGGCCTTGCATGCCTCCATGCTCTACACCCCTACATCTTGTTCTTGCATCTTCCCGTTCTCTTCTAACCCCTTCCTCCATCCCTTGTTTCTCTCCCCACCCTCCTCTCTCTCAGTTAGGGGTAAAACCTCGGGGACAGGTCAGGTTGTGTAAATAAAACGGAGAAGGGTAAGGGTTTGGACTTTTAGAGGGGGTATAGGGGGAGAGGCGGCCTGGTGCTCCTGCGCTGCCTCGGACCGGTGCAGGAGGAGTTAGATAAATAAAGGTGGTCGTTCTGCCTTGTAACAGGATCATAGAGGCAGAACAAAGCTGTGCAGCGTGGAGTCAGGCCTCTTCTCCACAGGGGGAGTGCGTGGAGGGGGTGGCGGCTCGGCGGCTCGCTGTGGCCGTCAACTTGGGCTAATGTGGCGGTAGAGCAGCTGAGGAAGTCTATTTTCAGCAGGTTTTGGAGGATGCTTGCGGACAACTGGGGTCTCCAGCCCCGGCCACCAAATGATTGCCTTGTTGTACCCTTTCATGGCCGCATGTCATTTCCCGGGCAGTTTCAGAACTCTTTTTAAACGCGCATCCTAATGATGTTCAAAGAGGATTCAATCAATTTTTTTATTTTTTTTTACTATTTTTCTATTTTTTTTACTTGGCACATTATGTAGGTTTGTAAACATTTGCCTTTAATGACAAGAGCAGGAGGGAATTTATTTAGTAGCTATTCATTCTGTGTTCTTCATCCTCATGCATCAAAAAACAACCCCCCAAAACATAGCAATAGTCTTTAGTAACCTATTTAAGCTGGTCATTCATTAGTAAAATCCTCTAGTAGTCTGTGATGACATAATGACCCCCCCCCCCCTTCCCCTTGCATTTCCTTTGAAGACTTCCCTACCTCCTTCCCTATTGATTGTGTGACTGTGAATCTGGGACTTTCTTGTGTCTGTTCTTGCTGTTTGCTGTTCAGATGTTGGATCAATGTGTTTGTGTCTGCGTGGCGAGGCTGTGGCCGGGGCCGGAGCTGATCTGTAGAGGGTAATGGGATTGTAAGTGTCTGGCAGAGAGAGGCAGAGGTAATGAAATGAGGGGCCAGGGCTGTCAGAGCGAGAGATTTTAACTGACAGACGCCCGCATTACAGGATACACGCCGCCTAGCGTGCTGTGTGTCTGTGTGTGTGTTTCATGTGTGGAACATGTGCACGTGTGTTTACATGCGTTTATGCGGACACGATGCTTTCAGAGCCTAGCTGCTCCCACTGACAGCCAGACAGCCAGCAGGATCACATGGGTTAGTGTTTGCTAACCCTCATTAGCTCTGTGGGTTTCTAGCTCTGCCGCGGCGATAGAGCGAAACCTCAGGATGACAACATAACTGCAGTATGTTACAGCAGGAAAGGCGTGACCAGCTCCTGCATTTCCTACTCTGCTGATAGTTCTTATCTTAGAAGGCAGAGAAATAGGGTAATGTTATCCCTGCAGCTGTCAAAACAACCATTCTCTGTCTGTTTACTTGATGCATGTTCCGGGGAGACAGAGTTTAGCTAAGCTCTAAGAAAGGGGTTATGGATTGCCGTAGTACAAATTGTGCTGGGGTCTTGTAGGAGGAGGTCACCATTTGGGCTATCTAGAGTCAACCAAAAAAAGCATTTCATCTTGTTGTCTTTATATCTTGTTCCTGCCAAATCCTTACAAATATCCCCCTGGCCATTCTGTGAATCCCCATCCTTCTGGCCATGCTTTAAAATCATCATATCAGTGCATAAGCCCTATATGTATCCCATTGTGATTTGATTTGGAGAGCAGAAATGGCAGATTAGTCTTAAATCCGCCCAAGTAGATTATCCACTCATCTCTAAAGCTCATGCATTGAGGGTTCCTCATAATTGGCGCTTGCGGTTGAGGGGGCAGGAGTGCCCAGCTTACCCATGGTCAGGAGAATAGGGCCGATCTGCTCCCACAATGCCATCCGGGCCTGCTTATTAAAAGTGCTGTTGACCCTGGTTTTTCCCCCCGTGTGCCTCTTCCCATTGTGCTCCGTCTGATTGATGTTGACTGGGGTCACCTAAGCCCGTGCAGGGGATCACGGCACGGTGCGCAGGGGGCTAAACGTTTACATGCATTCATTTGACTTTACCCAGGGGTCTGGCGGCTCAGTGCAGGGTCGTCCAGTGGACAGGCAGACTGGGCCGTATGTCATGCTTTTTCTCCACCACAGGTTTGAAGGTCAGTCCCACCAACTTCTTGAGGCTACTCAGGGTAAATAAATACTCTTTATGGGCGGATCCTTACCTTGTGTTGCGGCTCTGAGGTTTTAGCTGCGACGCCAGACACGGTTCTTAACATGAGGAGGGTAAGGAACACGTAGGACACCTACACTACCAGTGTTACCTACCAAGTTTGGACACACCATATATTTCTTTATTTTTACTATTTTCCACATTTTAGAATGATAGTAAAGACATCAAAACTATGAAATAACACAAATGGAATTATGCAGTGACCAAAAATTAAAATAATCTTATATTTTAGATTCTTTAAAGTAGCCACCCTTTGTCTTGATGGAAAGGCAAAGGCTCTGGAAAGAAATTCATACATACGCATCAACTTCACTATTTATATTTGTCTAAGAAACAAATTTCAAGCATTTAGGCATAAGCCTTTAGATCAAAATGGCTTTAAGAGAATGAAAAACATAGTACATTCAATAAGGTGTGTCCAAACTTTTGACTGGTAGTGTATGCTGCTCCTCTATTGACGTATTAAGCTGACGGCCATGAAGGAGAAATAGGTCAATATATCGTCTTCAATTTCAGTATGCACTCTTCTGGAGCCAAGTGTGATAGTGAAGAACAGTGAAGAACAAATGGCATACTTCAGGTAGAAAAAGAGACGGCAGAGCTCCAGGGTTGAAGAAGTTACACCACAGAACCACAGTACTGACACCAACAGATCTATTTGCTGTAGTAAGGGGTATACTTGGGAAATAAAGTTCAATAATTAATACATTTAATAAAGATTTGACATTGTAAGCAGAATTTTTTGTGAGAGTTTATGTTAGAAAGCTGTTTTTGGAATATTTTGCTAAAGTGTGGAGGTTGCATTAGCATTGTCCTCTGTGACCCGGAAGTGTCTGCCAGAGGCATATTCAGAGGTTTTGTGCTGATGCAGTGTTTGGGGTCGGAGTGGCAGGACTTTGGACAGTGTAGCAGACAGCGCTCCTGGGTGCTACAGAAGAGAAGCTGTGTCTCAGCACTGTTTTAATTCACCAAATGATTTAACGGCCAGCCATTGATCCATGAGGTAAACATTCATCGCTTTCAACAGATTTTCCACTCCGTTTAGATCTGTCTCTTTCTCTCTCTCTCTCTCTCATGCATTGGAATGCGACTGTGTGTGGTGTGTGTGTTTGAAATGAATGTTAACAGGCGGGCGGGGGTGGGGTAACTGATTGGAGTCAGTGAGTGAGTGAGTGTGGGTAGAATGTAGTTGAGACTGAGAGAAGAATAGGACAGAGAACAGACAGTGTGGTAGTAAGGCATAGAAATGAAGGATTGTCTGCTAGTTCTCTCACCCATTAACCAGACAGGGCCATTGTTGCGCTCACTTCCCACTGGCACACTGTTGCTGTGACTGACAGCCTGACAAGCTGCCTCTGTAGGTCTGCCACATGGTGGGCCGCTGAATGGGGAATGCAAAACGTCACTGCTTTGCAAAACCGGCTTACCTCGTCTCTTTATGTTGCAAAAGGGTAGGAACCTGCGCTTCACTTAACACTTTAGTAATTGCTTTTGCTTCATAGCCCTGGGGCTAAAATTAAGTGTGAGGGCTGTTTTGTAAGGCCATTCAACTGATTTCAAATGCAATTGATCTCATTTTCATTGATTTTTAAGTTGGTGAATGTCAAATTTTGTGTAGTGATCTCGGTGACTTACTTAGTATCAGCGGGTTTCATGTTTGTGCATGCATAGGCCTTCCTCTGGCTCTTAATGAGCAGGGCTTCTCTACTGCCTCTGGTAATGAGTGAATGTGTATGCACTCATATGCACATGTCTCAGCAAGTGCTGTGGCATAAATGACAGGCTGGTGGGAACCGCACTGTCTATTTAGGATAACTTTTGGCACCCCACTAAGAGCCCCTCTTGAGAAGTGTACCCCCATCCCCGCCTTGAGCGGCTCCGTACACACCCACTGTGCACGGCCAGGGTGGCGGTGGGGAACGCGGGGCGAGAGACGAGGCGTGTGGAGCGTCTCTCCCAGACCGGCGGAGGCCGTCTCATGGAATTCCAGAGCGAGAGCAGGAGGCAGAGAGGAGGCTGCTGGGGAAACAATGGCCAGGGACATCTGTCATGCGTGGCTGCACTCCCCTTCGCTTACAATAGGTCCGGGGGACCAGCCAGTGGTGGCTTTCTTTTCTCTCCCCTCCTTTCCGGGGACACTTCTGTCCCTTACAATGGGCCTTTTGTCCCCTCCCCGCTTTTTGCCAACGTTTAACCCTTCGAGCCTGCTCCTTTTTCTGCCTCCTCTTTCTGTCTCCGCTAGAAAACAAAACATAGTTGAAACCGCGACTATTCATTCACCTCCCTCCGCTTCTGTTTTTCATTATGACTTTTGGCTCCGTCTCTGGCTGTGCTGCGTTGTTTGCATGAGTGTGTGGAGACCCCCTTTAGATGCTAAGTGTGTGAGAGAGACGATAGAATATATTCTTGCATAGTGAGTCTGCGTACGGGAATGAGATGAGACAAAGCCTCACACACCAGCGCTTACTCATCACCTCCACAGATCTGATTTCACCACATCTGAGTCCATCAGCTTGCAACACAACATGGCAGTAGCCTCTGGCATTGGGACACCTTCCCTGCCTCAATATGCTCCTTCACCTGAATGGTGTCTTCTTCCCACCACCCCCATTGTGTGTCAGCCAGGCAGCCACGTTTCCAGGAAGCCAGGCCACTGAGAAGTTGTCATCACACACTTACTGCCCGTTGATGCGTCACAAATCACTTCCCCTGGTTGATACCTGGCAGTGTATTGAGCGGCCTGTGCATATGAATGACAGGCCTGTAGGTACCTGTGAGCTGTGCTCAGTACCATTGATTATCACACCCAGATCTGTTGGTGATGTTAGTGCCATGGCTCTGTGCACTGCCTGGGATGTAATTATACTCGGGTCCTTGGAGCTGTCTCTTTCTTAGTGTTTTCAACACTCACCAGCCTGATGTAAATTGCAAATTGATTTTTTCCCCAGCCTCTCATTCTTAAGGACTTAACGGGTTCAAGCTGGTCTACAATTGATTGGTCAGATTGCAATTTATTATTGCTGTCAGCAACAAGACTTTTCAAGGGGAAACTTGGCAATCCACCGGGTAAACTGAACTCATCACCTTTCCTGTGCCAACGTGACAAAGCAAAAACCAGCTGTGTATGAAGACTAACATATATATCAACTGTTCAACTATGGTACGGAAACCCCTCTAGCATACAGTTGGGCTGAGGAGAAAATCTGCGTTGCCCTGCGTTGGGTGTAACTAGTCCCGAAGAGTTGCCAAGTTGGGAGCAGAGGGTTTTGGAGTAGAGATTCCTCAACTTGTACAGCAGATCTAATTTACAGCCCCCAGTGCTTGGGATTCCGCTCCCATGCTTCGCCCGGCCAGCACCATAATGGACTGACTGGCAAGCTGGACTGCTGTGTCCTGTCCTGCCAGCTAATTGCTGCCAGCTGCCGGGGGTCGACGAACAAAGGGCTGCTTGAAAAGGTGATCTGTTGATTGGAGTATCCTTTAATGGGATGTGCATCACATGAGAGGTGGCATCTGTGTACAGCACTGCCTCACTCTCACACACACACGTCCCCGGGGCCCAGCACACTGTAACAACACTGGCCCATCTGTGTGTTTGGAAGTGGAGAGTCAATTGGATTGAAACAGTGGTGACGAATAGGACAGTGTGTGTGCGTGTGTGTGTGTGTGTGTGTGTGTGTGTTCACAAAAAAGGTGAAGGTGGTACAGGTCATTGTATATAGTTAGGGAAATAGGGGCTCTGGGGTGTTTTTTCAATCTTCTTAGTCTCGTGGTCCCTGCCTTGACATGTGCTTTGTAGTCTTATACTAGAGTTTTCCAGTCATCTCATTGGAGGTACATTGTATTAGTATTCACGACACTCAGTTAAAGCAGCTACGTGCATCGGGGACCATCTTATCTGGGCTCTCAACCTTTTCACTGGTGCACATACCTTTCACCCCCTCCAGATTTAACTAGCTCTAAGGGAGGGGGGGGGGGGGGGGGGGGGGGTTAGGAAGCGTATGTTTCATGTAAGTGGCTGAGTCAGAGCATGTGGTGATATGGGAGCACGTCTTGGTGGAGATAACATTCTTGTCTTTTCCCTGTCAGCATAAATATTTAAGTAAACCTGTCAGTGGTGCCCCCCCCTGCGCTCTCTTTGAGGAGGGAGAAAATGAGAGAGAGAGAGTGAGAGAAAGGCCCGTGAATGATGGCTGTCTGTCAGCAATGCTGTTCTCTGTGGTTGTAACCGGGGCCGCTCACATACAGACAGGCCCTGTGTGTGTGTCCGACACCTCTCAGAGCTGTCTGTGTGATCGAACGGCCCTGCAGGCGTCCTGTTATGACAGCTCTCTCTCCGCCACGAGACGCCTCATCTGGGGCGTGTTCTGACAGGGTGGCCGCTTGGAATAGCTCTGATGAGAGGCGAGCGCAGACCTCTATCATGCTTCTGCTGCTCCCTGTCACTCTGGCTTTGTTTCTGTGTGTGTGCGCGCTCTCGGTTTGTTGTTGTGTAAGTGTGATCGCATCGGGGAAAATTTACTGTATAGCAATAAAAATAATATTGCTTTTATGCAGTGACTATGTTTACATGTATGCCAATATATAGATGTTAATATAATTATTATAATAATACTGTGATTAAAATATGGGTCATGTACACAGCTTTGACAAGTTATGTTTCTTGGATGAAGGTTGATTAACTGCAGTTAAGTCATGTGGATTATTTTGATATTTGAGTATTAGAGGATTGTTTATTGTTTAGGTACAGGTAGAGAGACCATCTTGTAATTGGACGTCACTCATGATTAGATCACCAGCTAAAAGCCTAAAATAGGAAATATAAATTCTCCAATATGTAAGATTATGTCTGTAACAATTAGGCTACTGCATTACTGCAACGCGACGGTAACAGGATGCATAACACAGGGTTTGGTACATCAACCAAAAATTACACAAACAGCCTGTGGTTATCAGTGAGGTGTTTATCTGTTCTTACTGTCTACTTTATTGAGGCACTTCTCTAAAGTTAAAGTGAAGCAGTTCATCAGGCCTATTACAAATAAGATATGCAAATAACTATATAATAATACTACTAATACTAATAATACTAAGCTGTGTACTGCAATGTTATGTTGCTTTTTTACTTTCTTCTCTTGAAAAATGTACAATACCATTCGCGTGAAATCTGAGTAATTCTGCCAATGTGAGATCTGACAAGTCACAACATGCATCCAATTTAAATTCAATGTGTAGAGTTCTATACATTTACACCTTCAGTCTTGACTTCATTACTTTCAGCCTTCAGGCTTATTGGCTCTCAGTCTCAGTGTAGGTTGCAGGTTCAGTTGCAGGACAGTTACATGGGGGCAGTTTATGACAAGAGGCAAATTCGACATAATGATAAGTTTAGGCAAGATAGCATGAGAATGCTAACGGAGCATTCCTCTTTGCATGATCTAAACAGCCTAGACAAATTATTTGCATGATCAGAGTAAGGGCAATCAGATGACTATGCATATGTAAATGTAGGATGATGTTTTTGTACAAAATAAAATGTGTGGCGTAGAAAAACAATTGCTAAAAACTGGATATGTTTATGCTTGATAGAACTTTTGCAAATAGAACAGTTTTTTTGCATTGTTGTCAACAAGACGTCTTCTTCTATTTTCTATGGATTTTAATATTTGCAGTTTCATATTACATATTTGTATGGTGTATCTATTACTCGGCAAAGAAAATAATGCAGAAAATGGAATGCACTAGACCCAGGAGCACATATCGCTGAAATAAAGTCATAGTTGTACAGTAGTGATGGACAGTGTGAGGGTGAGATAAGGAGAGCGCAGCAGTAAAAATGTCCTTGACGGAGCTCTGGCCTGGCCATGGTTAACAGATCAACCAGCACCATCTGTGACAACCCCAGAAGCAATTATCCCCTATCACATCCTGGCTGACCATCTATATTAAAACCTGCTCACAACACCTGAGATTAACCCTCACTCCCACCTCTCCTGCCATAATCTCGCCTGTCCGCCAGCCCCCGTGTTCATCTTACACGGCTGGGCCAATAGTATGCGGTGCTGGTTCAGGGTCAGTCTACACCGTGTTTTCTGCGTATCCAGCCATGCTGCCGCTGCACTGGCCCGGCCCCCAATCATAGCTATGGCTGTCATAAAACGTCCTATAGCTGAAAACGGCCATAAGCCATGCCATTACAGACGGAGGTAGAAAGAGGGAGGGAGGGGTCGGCTGTAAAAGCAGCATCACGCACTCGTCCCTCAAACAGCACCTGAAGGTCAGCGGCCAGCGGGGCTCTCCAGCTGTGCTCTCTCCCTCTCTCTTGTGTCTGAAAACCGCCTGCCAATTGTATTTGTTTTGTTTCCCCCTTTAAATTTGTTTTATCCCCTTGTTTACGTGTTATGCAATGTCAAACCACTGTATTAAGATCAAAAGCATTACCACATTTTCTATCGCTGACCTACTTCTTTGCTGCTCTCTGTCTACTCTGCACAATGAGGGAGTTTTCTTAGTTATTTAAATCTATTTTACATTTGTCACAGTGGTTGGCTTTTCATTTTCCTTGACCCTGGTGTCAGTTATGAGGTTGATCTGTACAGTTTTATTACTGTAATAGTGTAAACATGAGATTAGGGGCCAGAGGTAGCCAAGGGCAGAGAGAAATATGTTTGGGATGTTTTGCTTTGTGAGAGCTGTGCTGAGCAGCAGTGCTAGAAAAGACTGACAACACAAATCAACATACAGTATTATATGTTTAGAACCTTTCAAATAGCCTACATGTTGGTTTTTTTTCAAGATTATTGTTTTGGGCCATTTTGAAAGTTGACAGTAAAGATTGGGTAAGAGAGAGGGGGATGACATGTGACAAAGGTCCCAGGCTGAGCCACCAGGATGCTCCAGATGCATGCTTTTATGTCTTTCACCGTGCTGCAACGTTTCACAGCCAGAAACACTTTCATTCCTTCACAAGGCAAGCACAGCAAAAGCCTTACTGTCAGATGAAAAGATCAATGTGTGCATGGCCGCTCTCTGCGCTGTGCCTTCAGCATAGAAAATGAACAGACCTTCAAGGTGCTGAGGGCCACATAGACTGCGCACAGCGGTGATGGTGTCAAAGAGAAGGCTAGTGAAATACCACTGACAAAGAGCAGAGCTGCCACGGCTCAATGAGAATCAGAGGTGAATAGGGAGATGGAATTGCTTTGAGTCCAGGCTTATGCACACGGTTGGGTTATGACACACATTGATTGTGTGAAGTGTTTTCGCCAGGCACTGGACAATGCTCAAGGCTGCCGTCTCCTTGTGTTGCTGGCCTTGTGGTGCTAGTTTCAGCATGTGAAAGGTACATCTCTGCAGCCAACCGAGCCTCCTAAATAATACAGAAACACGTGGAAAGGGAGAAGACATCCTCCATCTGCAAACAGAACATGCTACTCTATATTGTCTCTGTATGTGACAAGTAGGCCCACACAACAGCTTGTTCGACATCCTTCTTCTAAATCAGTGATTCTCAACCTTTTTCATATCAAGGACCCTAATTTAGTCCACATTAGAGCCACGGACCCCCATTTGATGAGATTTTGTCCCTTGAACCCAAATCTGAGAATATTTTTATTGTTAGATATGATTTTGTACAGAATCCCATGACTATCTGTATTGTAGGTAGAGAGATAACAGTGAAACTATGATCAAAACAGTCATTCTTCTACATTCTCTAATTGTGTTAACTAATGAAATAATGCTGAAGTTTAACAATTCATCAGTTTGCTGGGGACCCCCTGGAAGCCCCTCACAGACCCCTAGTGGTCCCCGGACCCCATGTTGAGAACCACTGTTCTAAATTACTTAAATATGGAGGATAGGACTTAAAAGCTCCCTGTCTCCTGGTGCATGTTCTCTTCTGTGCGGGGGCCGCACAGCTATCAAGGATGTGGCCTGTGAAGAAATTAAACACTGTCCAGAGCTGGTGAATTCCTCAGAGTTGGGGGAGGACAGAGAAAGGGGCGACGGTGGTGGGTGGGGGGTGGGGTGGGGGGTTTAGTGGAGGTTTGGAGGTGGAGGCCGAGCGGAGACGATGATGATGGACAGACACGGTGGAGCCCCCCCAGTATCAAAGCAGCAGGAATGTAGAGCAGGCTGGTAGGACCTGGAACGTTCGGGGGTGGGGGGGTGGGGGGGTCTGATCTGATCTGATGTGTGAAGTAGAGGGGTGAGTCAGAGCTCAGCACCGCACAGCACTCTGGATACACACCAGGGCCTCAGACGTACAGCTGGCTACCAGACTTGCACACTTCACAACAAGAAATGGAAGAAAAGGCAAAAAAAAAAAATGAAAGCTGTGTTGTTTTTGAAGAGCAGCCGCAGATGTTTTCTTATGTGAACATGTTTTGTTATATGAGCATTTGTTATGCTTTGATGAATGTCCTCTTTTTTGTGATTTTGCAAAAAAAGCACAACCGGCCTCAGAACGTCAATAAATCTTTTAACCTTGTGATACCCCCTGCAAAATCCAAATCCCATATCTATTTAGCCAGAAAAAACACCCATTGGTCAATGATATTTTCTATTTAACCCGTGTGATGATCTATGGGCACCAGCCTCCGTGTCGCACTAGTGTTTGGTGGTTAATATGTATGGAGGAATCAGAGGGCTGCGCTGCTTAATTGACCGGGGCAGCTCTCCACCGCTGCACGGGGTCACGGGCTGGCTGGAGACTCTGTGCCTCCACACCATTTTATTTCCCACTAATAGACAAAACCCAGCTCTTTCTCCAAGTGTTCAATCACAGTGAGAGAGATACACATCAAGTGTATCTCACTGACCTGATCCACAACCCTACAAACTCCCCACAAACACACACACACACACACTCACAGAAAGAGAGAGAGAGAGAGAGAGAGAGAGATCGGTACTGTCTGTGGTTAGCCATTATAGAGATGCCTAGAGCTTTTACAGTATCAGTCCAATTATGGATATACATCCTCCTCTGCTTAAGTCCATTTGCTTTTACTTAATGCTCCAACTATTCCCCAATGCTTTGTTCTTTACCCTAAACACAAGTCTCTCTCTCTCTCTCTCCGTCTCTCTCTCTCTCCTTTCGTCTCCAGGCTGAGTGGCTCCTTGCCCTCTCTCTCCACCTCTCAGCAGAACATGTAAGCTGCTTCTCACCACTGGCGGCAGGATCATTAGCCCACCGGAAATTTTGGCTTTGTTTCTGTTTTTTTTTTTTTTTTTGCTTGGCCTGGAACAAAGGGAGAAACATTCAATAGTTATTGATTTGGAGACATACAACTTTTACTGGAGATCCCATTTAATCACAAAAGCTGATTTATTGTAGGCTCTCTGACAATCCCATTAAATTGCTGTCTAGCTAATCAAGTCCATTCTTTCTCCTGGAGGACTAATCTTTTATAGGGCCAGCAGAACAAATCCCACCAGTAACAGGATTGGCGGGGAACTGGGAGGCTCAGGACTGCCTGTCTTTACCGTAAATGAAAAATAACGTAAAATAATGAAAAATAATTGTCCTGAGTTTTGGACTCTCCTCCTCGGCTAAAACACAATTTGTCTTTACTGATAAACAAAACAGAAGATCAGTGATTCCACTAAGTATTCTATTTAGCGAGAAGGACATTATTTTTTATATAAGAGGTTTTCTAGTTGTAGTAACATCTCTTGCAAAACCTTAACGAACCATAGTGGTAGTTTGGATGACAGAGGGTTTTATTTTTGGTCCAAATAGATTATCCAGTGTCCCAGAGACAAATGGAAAGTACTCCCATTAGAAAGATAAACATGCCAGTTGAGCTTTCCTTTTTGAGACTTGTGCAACTTGGCGTGTACATTGTTGATCAGCACCATCTTCATTTTAGGCTTAGGATAATCCCACAGACCAGCAGCCCTGCTGTGGTTCACTCTCTAGCAGCATTTGTTTACAAGCAGACTGAGCTCGCCAAGTGTGTTTTCATGATGTTTTCATGGCCTGATACGCCTGACCAAATAGCTTACATTTCTGGATGATGAGATCTGCCTGCTCTGCTGTGTGCGAGACAAATTGCTGAAGCAGTCAGATGGTAATGAGGATTTCATGAGCTAATGAAAAATTTGGAAACTACCTATGTTTATCTGCAGGTGTTATTTTATTACACGTGTATTTTATGTGTGTGTATGTTGTGTGCGGCTTCTCTTCAACTTTAAACAAATTGATCCAAGTCACAGAAGGCCCTAAACCCTCTCATAATGAAATTGTTCTATTAAACCTCCATGTTTGTGTGTGTGCATCCCTGCTTTATGAGTCGCTCCCTCATTGTGTTCCAGCCCATCCGCTAAATGAAGTGGAAACCAAAAAGAGATTGTGATGGAAACCTGGAGACACTTGATTGAGTTTTATGATTTGCTGATAAAATTTCACTGGCCCTCTCTCATTGGATAGAACTCTAGGAAAGATATGACCGTTTCAAAAATATATATGATTGTTTTTTTTTTTCCTTTTTTTATTTTGAGACAACCAACTCCTATTTATTTTTTATATGTCAATCTTTAAACTTGGCCAATTTTCACCTTTGCGTTAATTGAACACTAGTTACCTCGCTTGTTGTGTGGCACATCAGATCGTTGTGTTGTCATTTTGTCTATGAAGGGAAATGTCAGCGGCTGCATTTCTATTAGGGCAAAATGATGTTATTTTAGATTGCATGTGATAGAGAGCCGTAATTGCTTGCTGTTGCAGTACCTTTAGGAATTCAATACTGTCAATAGAGTGCAATTCTGTGTCATTCACCATTAGTTCACTGAGCATGTTCAATTTGATTGTCATGTACAGCAAAACGCTAACTGGGCTGCAGGGTATCCACCTATGTTATGGTTTCAGTAATGGCATTGTCCCTTTGATAGGATACCGTTCCATGTAGTCCCATCCTCTTTCTCTGTCCTGTGCATAAGAACAGAAAACAGCCATCTATTCCAGTCTGCGTCTCCCAGTCGCTGATTGATCCTAAGGTTAGGAGGACACTGTGTCTCTTTTACGCAAATACTGCTGTAGCCACTCGCTTATTTAGGCACATGGATATAGTTTGTATTCCTAGGGAGAGGTGTTTCCATTAATGGGAGCGTATTGTCATGGAAGACTCCTGGCCCTCATAATGAGACTTCCAGTGCAGGGCCAGGCCTGACACACCCAGGACACAGGACAGAGTGCTGCCTCCGCACGGCTTTCCAAAAGCCCAGCTCAGCACCTCTGGACCTCTGTGGAGCGACCATTGATTTGATCTCCTCACTTATTCCTCCATTGACATAGATACACTGTGTCAGAGTTCCTTGACGGCATAAATCTTAGTCTGTCTAAACAGGCTTTTTGTCAGCAGACATTCTCAGGTTTTTCCTTTGGTGTTTACAGAGATTTTCAGCCCCTAATTCAATAGGAACGCTGCTTAGCTTTAGATGGCGATTGCATTTCTCCCTTCTCATTTGCATAGTAAGAGTGGGTTCCCACTGGAAAGATCAAGGCAATCTATGAGTGGCCAATGCTGGGCTGCTGCCAGGAAGACTCTGTCGATTCCATTAAAGGTGGGGCCAGATGTTTGTCATTACCTTTATTGATAACCACAGGGTCAATACTGTGATTTATTCTGCTGGGATGGAACTAAGCTTTAGTCACAAGTTTCACCAGAGCCTGATCAATAGTACACAATGGACAAGTACAACATGACCACACATGAACTGAGAGCATCAGCAAAGCTGTAAATCTATCACAAAGTTCTGCGTTGTCAGGTACACACACAGGCTGCTGAGAAACTGTGAAAACTCTTGGGTGTGTTTCATTTCTACTTCAAAGTCTCAGATCTCACCACAGCCCCCCAGCTATTACACAGTCACATTTCATAGTAGAATAGTCTACACAGTGCACAAGGAAAAAAATCTGTTTATATATTATGTTTTGTGTATGTGTTCCCTTGTTTGTTCTGATATATGGGACACCCCTGGGTGCAATGTGGGTACCGTCATAGCTCTTCCAGTGCTGGCACTCTTCCAAAAACAATCGCCCTTTAAAATCAAAAGTAAACACTCTTGGATTACATTCAGCTATCTCACACCGACGTCACTCTCAGGCTCAAGACAGATCTGTTACACAACTTGTGACTGAATTGCAGCAGAGCTGCCTATAGGCCTGTGTGCCTGTTTCAGCCTGCACAGACAGGCTTGTTAGTTAGAAGAGTTAGAACCAAAGCAGCTTGACATACTAACTGATTGCATTCATATGTGATTTTCACATAATGAAGATTCATTGTTTGATATTAGTTTGGGATTTTAGTTTGAAATTACTGTAATCCAATCCTTAATTGTTGTGCTTCCAAGTAAACCTCAGAGCTTATCTTGTTTTTTTTTGTTTTTTTTTCCAATAACTGATAATCAGAAATATCCATGAGGCTATTGATTTTTAGTGTGAATCATGACGAGGTAAGTTTATTGAAAATGAGTCTGACACATAGGAGTTTATTCTTGACATTTGTGTAGTTTAAACACGTAAGTCCACTCCTGAAGCCTGTAATGCATAGCAGTGCAGCCAGTGGACAGTTTGTCCCCAGCGCAGTGTCCAGAGCTGGACATTCCTCTGGTGACTGTGGTCTATAGGACGAGGGCTCTGACAGCACCCTCTGAATAGACGCTGAGTCGCCGGACTGGACCAAAATGTAATTACCTCTCCCTCACAATGTCACACTGCAGACCTGAGCCTGACAGCAGCCTCAGAACGGAACGCGCTGGGATTGAATTAACCTCCAGCTGGGAACAGTGTTTGCGTGTGTGTGTGTGTGGTGTGAACCACACCTTCGCCTTTTCCATGCCTACAATTCACAGAATTTTCTTTAACTCACGCTGTCACGCTATTATGCAGCACAGAATCGGTTTTCTGACATTGCTTGGGCAAGCAGAGCCTTTTTGTGGCATTTTGTGACTTTTGGCCCAACCAGTCAACCGCAGGAATTGGCTCAGACCACTGACTGCTGTAATACACTCTCACACTCACATACTTGGCTTTCTGGTCGGGAATACTGGTAGATACGCCAGGAATACTCCCCTCCCCGAGCCTCACAGACAGGAGACTCATCGCCATGGTAAGCCAATAACTTCAATAGCCTCAGAGCTATTAGAGTGAGTCTGCCCCTCTGAGTGACAGTAATTTGCTGCTCTCAGTATAAACCTTTGTCATAGTCTTTAACATCAAACAGATTATGTGCAGTCACTTATTGAGATTGATTAATATTTTCATGATGTGATATATTTGCTGGGGAGTGTACAGTATGCACTGGGTGAATGGGCTAATGTAATGTAATGGGGACTTAAATGAGCCATTAATCCAGGCAGACCCAAGGGTAAAGGGGCAGCACAACAGGGATCTGGGGAGCGTGATGTAACCATGACATGGGGAGTTACTGATGATCCCAAATTTCTGGGAGACAAACATCTTATTATGTGATTCAATACATTGACAATGAAAAATAACACAATTGAAAGGTAAAGTACACTAACAAGTGGATGCCTCTTATTTGAACAAAATCTCACTTGAAAGATCTAACACCAAACATGTATCACTGCTGCATGGAGATTTGTTCCGTTTGATTTATTTATTTTTTTCCAAAATGTTCCATCAAATGCAGTGTATTCATAACACGAGGGCAAGGGCAAACAGAGACCTGGAAAAGAGATACCAGGTGCTCCAAGATCGGAAATTGAAAATGGAGATAACACTGTGTCGGAGCTTGGAAGGAAAAGGAAGGAAGGTGGTGAAATACAATTATCCATGGGAGGCGTTAGGTATTATAAATGACCCTGTGAGACCAGAGAGGGAGGTGGGAGCCAGCGAGCTGTCGGGGGCTTCCTGGCTGTATAATTGAAAATCATTCAGACAGCTGTACAGTTTAACCTTGGAGGACCATGGTCTTAGTCACTAATTGATGGCTTGGCATGCACCGGCAATTGAAAAGAGAAAGGACTTCTGTGGGTGGACTTTGGAGTTGTGTGTGTGTGTGTGTCTGTGTCTTGTATTTCTGACTTCGACTGAAGAAAGCTTTGTAAAATGAAAGAGAGATGAAGCTCATTATCTCTCTGCCTTGTACCGTGTCATTTTCCTTGCTCATCAACCAACCCATGACACTGAATCGCTGGTTGGAGTCTAGGAGAAACCATTGTTCTGTTCTGATCTTCAGTCTCTGTAAAATTGGTCTGTGGGCTGATTTCTGAACATCTCTATCTCTATCTTGAACAACCACAGTGTTCTGAGCTCTGCAAACCACCCACCATCATCACGCTATCTGATATAACATAATCCCATCTCTGAAGTAGCTGGTGTTGGGGAGTGATACTAGCCAGAGAGGCTAGTGAGAGTGGCTTTTGATCTTCAGGAAGTAATAGATCTCACCGGCTAGTCAGAGCAGAATCCTGTCTCCTTCCTCCATGCAGTGGGCCAGACCAGTGTGGCCATTTCTTCCCCGGTGGAACCAGATGCATTATTGATGGATGGCTGATTGGGAACTCAATTACAGAGAGATTACTGGGCTGGCAGACACTGGGACACCGGGACCCTGTCAGGGCGATTGAATTAGAGCACAGGAGAGGAGGGAAAGTGTCCTTCAGAGACGCCCCTCTCCCATATCCAGGACCTCCTGGGGATGCCAAACGGCCACAGCCTAGTTCACTCTCTGACAGATGACCTTCCCAACAACTGTAGCCAACCAGCCGGCTGGCCAGATAGTGCTGCATGGAGCGGGGGGGAGAAGCTTACTTCAGACTGAGCTAACCAGTGTCTGCACAATGAGGCACGACTGCACATTTTGCGGTTGTGGTTTGCGGTGGTTTTAATGTGTTTTTGTGTGTGCGTATGGGTGTGTGTGTGCGCGCGTGTTTGTGTTCGTGTGTATTCCTCTGTATAATTTGATGTATCAAATGGCAGCTGCTCTTCCTTCAGCTCTGAAGTAGATGCAATGATGAGAGAGGTGCAGAATGTGAATGTATGTGCATAAATATTGGCATTTCACCAAATCTCATTCATATAACATGGCCCACCTGAATGGGAATCGTGCCTTGCAGGGTCGTATGCTATTACAAGTTTAATGTGAAATCTGGATTGAAGGAGATGAGAGAAGGGGACCTCGGCATCTGAAATGGAAGCATTCATCTTCCTTTTCTGTTGGTCAGCAAATGCGCTCAAAGGAAGGGGAGAATAAGCTGATCTCGAAGAACAGAAATCATTTTACACCAGTCCAGTCTCAGAAGCCCATTTCACCCTTTGGTCTGGTACAACTGGCTGTCCTGGACTTCTGTTTATTGTATTCATCAATGAAGATATGGAACACTGATCTTATTTTCCTATTGCTTCACATTTCTGCTGCTCTTTCTTCAAAGAAATGTTAGCTATTTCTTCAAGGAAAAGTATTTACTTTAGGCAATCATTTACAGATACAGTTTTCTTCCTGTATTATTTGTGGAAAAAAACACATTTGTGATCATGGACAAGGTTTTCTGTTCCTTAAGTGTCTTCTTCCATTGTTGCTATGTTGGTGTGTCAGTAAGAGAACGACTCTTGAAAGAGACCATTGTTTGGGCTTGCGTTGTCAGTGGAGACGGACGCAGAGCTGGGATTAGTTGGACAACAGGCAGCTTTCACCGGGCTCCTGCTTTGTCCAGGTCTTCTCCGACAGGCTGGACACTTTAGAAAAGACACCCTGGTGAGCTGTGCTCCGCTCTGCTGCCCCTGGCTCTCTGAACACTGGGCACGAGTTAGACCCCAGAGAAAAGGTTTAATAAGGAGTGGAGAATAGCCATTAGCTCCCTACCAACCTCTGTTGATGGAGGAGAAAATAGAGGGACCAATAGACCAACAAGAACTATTGGAGTCTGTGACAGTCACGTAGGGGGAAACTAATTCCCATTCCCTTGGGCTGGACTGGTCCACCAATTCTAAGCAGAGACTATACTAAATCAAAGACATGGCTTCAATCATAACAAAATTAAAGTGGCTACTAGAGTTAAAAGCAAAATTAGAGAAGTTACACACTAGCACAGTCATTTTACTCACTTTAATACTGCTATGGGCATCTAATGCTGTGGATACTATTCTTCCTAGCATGCCTTGAGCAGTGTGTGTGTGTGTGTGCGTGTGTGTGTTCCTGACATTGTGCCATCTCTCAGAACATCATGTCTCCACCAGGCTTTGTGTGGTCTAGGCTGACCTTCTCTCTTTATTACTGCTATGGGCAGTCACACACACAGACACACACACACACACACACACACACACACACACACACACATACGCACATGCATATGCAATATATACATTCACATATACATGCACATGCACACACACAAATGACCATTGTCTTGTTTATAATAAACCTCATATTGCTTCCCAGTGGAGTCACAGTGTCACTGGATGCACTAGCTCTTCCCTACATACTCCATTCTGCATTCTGATGGCAAACATTGATTTCCCCCAGCGGAGGGCCAGCCTATTCATTGACTGGTCTGCATATATATATGAATTGTCTTTTCAAAAATGAAATCAATTTTTGATCAATTTCCCAGAAGTCCTTTCTGCTACAAACACATCCATCAACAGCTGGTGGATTGAGAGAGAGAGGCTGTTGATTCAGTCATAATTAAGTTAGTTTTTATTCACACATACAGTACCTGCTCCACTGTAGAGGCTAGATAGAGGTAATTTGATTGATTTCCTTTAAAAAATTATTATAGAAAACAAGCCAGGTTTATCCCTCATAACCGTGAAAATTTCCTACTGGTGATAATGCGCACATGACTGCACCAAACATGTTTAGGAATAGACAGGTGATAAAAAATTGATCAGTTTTGCTGCTGGCTGCTTGTCATTGAAGGCAGTCTTTTTCCGTGTGTGCACATATGTGTCAGTCTCTAAAATCAGCCTGCCACTGCACTGCAGCTATTTGCAGCGCCTCTACCACCAAGAGTAAATCGCCAGCAGAAAGTTTTCAACAAGCTGAGTAGGCTGAAACTGCACAGGGAGAGTTGTGCTCCGAGAGTCATTGTTCAGCCTTTAGGTCATAAGAGGGAATCCATTGGAAGATGTCAGAAATCATGAATACATTCATGCAATTTGCAGCTGACCTATCCCCAGTGAATAAATGCATGCTATTATTTAAGGAAATCATCTTCATTAAGTAAGCATTTTTGTAAATTAATGTCAATGACTTGTAGCGTCAAGTTACAAACGCCCTCAGTAAGCAAGGTTGTGTTTTGCATCAGTTATCATTTTTGATCATCCTCTCATTTGTAGGACAGGGAGACAAGTGTGCCTCGGGTATATTTCATTAGATACATCAATGATTTTTAATGGTATTAACAGTATGCTTATGTGGATGCATGCACACACATTTACCTATACAGGAAAAAAGATAGCCATGCATTACACAAGCACACACACACACACACACACACACACACACATATGCTGGACTGAAGGAACTCAGAGGTTGAATCACAGTGAGTGTCTTGTTGATAGTAACTAGTTTTAGGGCCTGCAGCTAGTGGATTAGCTCACTCCTGCCTTTAATTACAGCTTGAAGTTGGCAGGCTGAAAGCACACACACACAAACACACGCACACACACACACGCACACACACACACACACACACACACACACACACACACACACACTTTAATTGGTTTTAATCCAGTGGTAACATTAAGGAATAATCTCATGGGCAACACTCTCAGTCTAAACTCTATAATTAGTTCTTCTTCCCAGTGATTTTAGCTCATTTTAGCTGGTTGTAAATTGACATCCGAGGTCCATGGATGTTTCGAAGGTTAGTCCAAATGCCAGGATAATTAAACAAAGAAGAATATAATCAATCCACAGAGATGATGTTAAGATCTCCACTTCTTTGGGTCTCACCAGCTTTTCCCTCCTTTTCTCAGTTTGTCTCCCTATTAGCCTTCCTATTGTCTCAGTAAAGAAAACAAGCTCAGGGGAGTGGCCTACCATGAAAAAAAAAGATTTCTACCACTGTTGTTATGTCACCTTGATGTGAGCTCTCCTGAGACACCAAGACACTGCAAAATTCTCAAGCGGAGTAGAATTTGAAATAGAATGCCATTAAAATCTAAATTCAACTCTCTGACCTTTGTATGTCCAGAGACCTGTTTCCATGCCCTCGAACCGCATGCCTGCATGGCGCGGAAAGTTCAGGTTTCCCAGCCTCCAGTGTCACATGTCCCTCTCCAGATTAACAACATGCATGGACGTGACCGGAGACCTCCTGACACTACAGGCTCATGCCAACAATATATGAGTATGTAATAGAGAAAGTCCATGTGTGGACAGGATGCATGGAGAGGTGGACAGCCTGTAACATGGTCAAAGTGGTTGTTCTACTCACTGGTCAGTGGTCACTGATCATGTATTGTGAGCATAAATCAAGAGACTTAAGCATGCGCCCGAGGCTTTGACAGCACATCGCTTTTGCTTTAAAGAGGAAACTAAATAGAACTTCAACAAAACCTGAAGTAAATAGCAGCCAACTAGCGTTGCCTCATGCTTTTCAAACACTCACCCGCATTTGAAGTGTCAAGCTATTCATCGACCTGTGAAGCCTGTGAGTGTCTGTCTTATCACTTTAGAGCGGTAAATCTGATGTGTCTGTTAAGTTTTGTGAATGACCTCTGTTGTGTGTGTGTTTGCGTGTGCACGTGCATTTGTTTGTGTGTGTGCATGTGCGTGTGTGTGTGTGCTGCGTCAGTATCTGCCACAGGGTTTAACCCCTCTGCATTGATCCCCAGGTTGCTCAGGGCTGCCGCTTAATTCTCCAATTTTCAGCTGTTAGAGATAGAATTGGAATAATAAACAGCTGAACCTCCCAGTAATAATCCTGCTGACCCCCCCCCCCCCCCCCCCCCCCCCCCCCCTCTCTCTCTCTCTCTCCGTCTCTCACACACACACACACACTCTGTCCCTTCCTCCACCATCCGGCCGGCCCTCTTCAGGGCAACTGGGGTTGGGGTAGGGTTTCTCACTCTCCCCTAATCTCAGCCAAAGCCCCAGCACTCGCTCCTCCGCTCTAATGAAATGATATCAGCCAACCTTGGGAACCTGGAACTGATTATCACTACCAACACACGCACATAAAGCCACACGTGCACACACACACACACACACACACACACAAAATCCTTACACACTTCTCGGCATAGGCCAAGTGTGCACACTCAATTTAAAGCAGTGTCAGTGGATTATTTTTCGACATCTCATTGTTTCCTCTAACAGTCATGCTGCTTGGAGATGCTGTCACAGGAGAGCAGGACAGGAAATTACATTTGTTGTGTTTTTCAAAACAAAGTGTACAAAATTAGTTTCACACTTCTTTCTGCTTTCAGGCTTACAATGTTTGAGTTTGGATGTTTAGTTTCCCTTGACTCTCTAACGCGTTGGTCCAGGCCAGTATTTATAATCCTGGTAACAATTAGCATTGCTTCAACTGTGTGTGAAAGTGCTGTATTAACTGAACAACAGTAGCTCATAGGCTGATTGGTTTTCACTCTGTATTAGGCAAGAACAAGGTTTTATTATTAAGTAGAAATGTAACAGCTTGTTTTAAAATTGCTTAATCACATGAACTCAGCTGTTTGATTATTCAAAAGAAAGACGAAGATTTTTATGTGACAAGCGACAAAGGCAAAGTCGCTAACATGAATTATAAAAGAAAATGCAAAGCCAGCCCATGTCCCACTAAGTTACTGAAACAAATGAAATTGTACTCGACCACTGGAGGAGGAGGTGTGTGTGTGTGTGTGTGTGTGTGTGTGTGTGTGTGTGCGTACATATGTCTAAATGCACATGAGGGTGGGGAAGGGCATGAGATGGGGAGGATTTTAGTTCCAAAATGCGGTCCAATAATAGGCGTCTCTTATTTTGGGACGGTCCTGGAAGAAAGCAGACATTATTTCAGATGCCTTCCCCCCATGCCACCCTTCAGCTGTTACGACTGAAGGAGTACAAGAGGTGTAGCCTACTTTTCTGGTAGAACTGCAGCTCTTGAGTCAATCTCTCTCAGATGAAGAACTGTGTCTATGCAGCCAATAAACATGTTATTTTGCTTAGCTAATCACCCTGTGCGTCTGCGCTGCTTGCAGATTTTCATTTAACCAAATTACATATAAGCCTGATTCATCATGTTGGCTCGATGAAACCAGCTGACCTGCTAACACAGTTCATCGTTGGGCGAACAACCTGCTGAATGGAGGTGTTGAGTTGACATGCCCCGGAGTATGAGGTCAAACACTAGCATGTTGACCTGTAGCCTCCGTCCATTCAGGAGTCATTTTCAGCCTGCCATGGCTCTTTTGTCTGCCTCTCATATCTCTCCATTAACCCCCAACCGCCGGCACCTACCCAGCCTCCCAGCCCTGACAGTAACCCCTGTCCTCCAGCGTCTTCTTGACTGAACTGAAGACTCTCAGCTTTTTGCCGAACCGGGTGAGCCTGAGCTGTCATACGAGTGCAGAAATATCTGAAAGTGTGTCAGAGAAGGGGGCGGGATCTCCTAGACTGACACCTGTCAAACCCACTCATGTGACGCCGGAACTTGTCTGTGCAGGCGTGTCTCCTCTGTCTCTGTCTCTGCCAAGCTCTCTCTTTCCGTCTCTTTTTTCTCCGTTTTTTGGCCCATCTCATGTCCTGGGGCCCTGAAGTCTTTGTGCTCCAGTAGTGCTGGGCTCAGCATGCTGCTTGTGTCCACACACTGCTGCCTCAGCACTAATAAGGCAATAGAGTGATAGAGAGAGCGCCAGAGTCGTCTGCTTTCAACATCCCTACTAAACCATACCCTCACCTAACCCCCCACAGAGACACCATTAGCAAATCTATTAAGGATTCCCGAGCAGGGACAACATTAAGGAGTCTAATTGTGGTTCTAAACTGGGACTGGGTGTGTTAAGTTTTGTAACCACTGTAATGAGTCGCAGCGTTGCCTCCGATGGGTTTATTGCCCTACATTCCAATTTGAGCCATGTCACTGACCACTGGGGCATCTCCTAAAATAGCTCAATCCACATGTCTTGCAAAAGTGAATTTTTCAGAGGCTATTATGTTCAATGATGGATGTGAGAAAGATACTGGACAACGTCATCTTGGCTAATGTGCAGCGTGATTCATTTCATGTCAGCATTCCTCTTGGCTGCGCTGAGAACAAACACTTTCCATAATACTCACACATGATGAAGTGCTGGGATGCTCTGGACACCAAACATATGATCGCACGCTATTACCCCTCTATTTTCAGCCGGGCCACTCACACTATGTGCTCGTTTGTATATGTATGTGCGTTGCCGTCTGTGTGTGGGTGGTATATCTTGTGCGGCAGCGCAACAGGGACTTGAGGGGAATATAGGCTCCGTGTAACAGGAGGAGATGACCGGACCATGTGGCCCTCAGTGTGGCGCTAAAAACAGCCCCGCAGCTGTGTGTGTGCAAGAACGAGGGAGAACAAGAGTGAGAGAGAGAGAGAGAGAGAGAGAGTCAATACCAGTAAATGAGACTGGAACAGCACCTGACCATGAGATGGATGGAGCGTAGAAACATTTCTGAGTGACAGAAAACTTGCGTCATGGATATATCATCTATTTAACACTCTATTTATTGTAATGTTCACTAGAAATAGCAATGTGGAGCAACTGGTGAGCAATGTGGCATGTGAGTTTACTCCTGCTGCGTGTTCAGCTTTCGGATTGATCCCATTGAAAAGGTGTTGTCTTTGTTATCTTTGAAAGGTGTTATTTTGAATGTCAGAAACCATCCACATCCACACAAAAAATTTCATATAAGCGCTTGGATCCTTTCTTATTTCTCTGATATTTGTGTATTTGTCATCCTCTATCTTAATCATTCGGAGGAAAAATAAGAGACAGTTCCTGAGTGCGTTTTCAGCACAATCTGACCACTGTCCCTCCTACTCTTTCTTAATTCTCCTGGGGCCAAACTCAGCCTGGTCATTTCCCTCCAACCAAAAACTCTCTAAGTCTCTCTCTCTCTCTCTCTCTCTCTCTCTCCTCTTCTCTGAGTCCAAGCTTTAGTATGATTGCCCTCTCTTTTTCAGAGCATGATTGGTCAATTCCCCCCCACCCCACTGCCCTCGCCCTCATTCTCTCTCTCCCTGCTTAAATACTTTTAACATAAAGAGAGAGAAGGAGGGGAGGGAGAGGGGGATGGGAGCGGTGGGGGAGGGGAACTGAGTGTTTGCTCTGTTGTCACTGGCAGGGAGAGAGAGAGAGAGAGAGAGAGGGAGAGGGAGGGAGGGAGAGAGAGAGAGTGGAGTTGTGTCCCATATGTGGAAAAAAAGCATAGCAGTGCACACACGGGTCGGGTCTGCTCCAGGGATTATCCTAGCGCTTTCAGATCTGATGGAGGACATGCAGGCATGAATAGGTAAGGCAGTCTTGTCTTCTCTGCTGCATCTCTGTGTTGATCTACTGTCACAGTGCGCTGTTTGACTTGGCTCCACTGTCTGAAGTTGGAAAAGGACTGGAGCGTTGCAGCCGCTCTCCGCTCCTCTCTGGCCACGAGACATTCCCTGATCTCAGCAGCCGGAGCAAACCTAACTGCCTAACTGTGCTGCTCTGCCTTCTCCTCACACCCTCTCTCTGTGTTTGTTTTTAATGAACAACTGTATTGAAAGCTGTAGGTCTGCTGCTGTAGTGCAGTTATTCTAGACTGCGAGTGTTAAAAGTTGACTGTCAGGTAGAGTGGAAGGGGTTTCAGTCTGAGGCGGTGTTGGACATGAAGCCTGTTGGTGTCCAGGGAGAGCCGTGTGCTCATTGCGTAATTTCTCTTCCATATGACTGGCACATGAATGGATGTAAATTGGTTACTGTCATATTGTTTGTTTTTATACTTACTTTGAAAGATAGAGCAGCTGTAACTACTGTAATAATGCGCAAAAGCAGCAAAATCAAATATTAGAATATTAGTGTCTAAACATTTTTTTTATACATTTTAGATCGCATGATGTTTTGGCTCATGATTTTCCTTTTCAATACAACTTTTTCATTCAGATGAATTGTATTTTTACAGAAATAATTGCATGTGTATTTGTTGCTGCCTTTGATTTTGAGCATTAAAAGACATTTTAAGTAATCGCTTTATCGTTGTTACACTATATTTTTTAAATCAAGTTATGCAACAACATGGATAAAGAATTATGTTTTGTTGTCCGCAGTATTGTGAAACACAACATGAATGGCTGCTATGAAAATGTATGTGAAAATGTTTTATTCTACTGTGTTTGCTGGAGAGGCTGCCTCATATCAGAATAACACAATAGAAACTGAAGGATTAAAACTGTATTTAATCTGTGCTGGTTTAAAATAGTATCTTTGGCATTTACTACACAAAACTGAGTAGAGATTGAGTAGATTTCACTTTGTCTTAATCTTTTAAAGTAGACAGAAACATTACCGCTGATGAGTTGAATGATTTGGATTTATACATTTATTGGAGAGAATATTTTTTTTCTAACATGGAGATCACTCCTGAAATTTCAAATAGACTGCAATGTGTAACTTTATCATAAAAGGAAACATTTGTCCCTCATCATTTTGCTCATGCAGCTCCAAAAGTGTTTGGTGTCCTAAGAATGCAGTCTTTATTGCCCCAGTGCACGGAGCAATGGTATGCATGGGTCTTTTTGTGAGGCAGATTTAGAAAGCCCTCTTTAGAGCCTGGACACAGCTTCACAATCAGCTTAATGCCTGCCTATAATGAATACCCTTGTGTGCGTCAATTTGGCAGACTGTGTTTGTGTGTGTGTGTGTGTGTGTGTGTGTGTGTGTGTGCGCTCACCCCGTTTTTGTTACGCTGATAGGGTTCTCAGGTTGGTCAGTAATTCTATCATACTCTGGGTGAATTCTGAGGTGTGTTTCTCTCTGTGTGTGTGTGTGTGTGTGTGTGTGTGTGTGTGCATGTGTGTGTGTTTAGGTTTGTGTTGCTGTGTGAGCATGTGTGAAAGGGTTAGTTGACATGTGAGTGTTTGTCCAGACATTGTGCAGCAGCCTGTAACTGGTTCTCCTCTCTCTCTTTCTCTCTCTCCCTCTCTCTCTCTCTCGCAGGACTATTCTGGTGTCAGTGCGAGCTCATGCTAGTGATGGACTACAGCCGGACGGGCGCTAACCTTAGCTGGCATTCACGAAACAGCACTCCTCCTAACTGAGACCAGCTCCACAGAATGCTGAGTCCCATTGTCCCCTATAGTGAGTACACTGCACCTTTCTACCAACCAAACAGTCCCACTTGACACAGTTGGACTTTGACTAAATGAATGACTCCCCTCTCCAAAAACAAAAAGCAGGAGTGGGTGGACAGTGTGTTCTGTAGTTTGCAAACAGGAGAAATATGCACAGGTGAAGTGTGAAAGTGTGTGTGTATAGGCCCGAGTGCGGAAACCTGACTTTTTCCTTGGCGTGCGCTGTGGAAATGCTAAACCCCGGGCGCTGGCCCTGTCTGAATGTTTCATCACCAGGCGGAAGAGAGTGATGGGGGAAGGAAGAGGGAGAGAGGGAGAGAGGGAGTTTGGAGGGCTGATGGCTTAAGCAGCAGAATCCCCTCGGTTTCTGACAGTGTCATTTTACCAACAGAGTCAGAGCTTCACTACCATTCATGCTCCTTCTCACTCTCCTTCCTTTCTCCCCTTCTCTCTCTCTCTCTCTCTCTCTCTCTCCCCCTTCAACGCTGGCCTAATAACTGACGTGTCCAGTTTTACCCACCCCCCCACCCCCCTTGCCCCCTCCCACCAGGCTTCATTTGAGTCCAGCGCTCTGCCTCTCCAAAACAGCATTGTTTGCTGGCCAGCATGGGGCTGCCTCCATGGCCTCGGCCTCAAGAGCCCCTTTTTCCCAGCTCTTTAACTCGCCTCAAAGGAGCATTATTGGCATGACAGTTACAAGAAAAGAGGAAGAAATCAAACAGAATAGTCAATTTAAAAAGTATTACTTCATAATGAATGGTAAAAATCTTGTTTTTTTTTTCTTATCATGCAAAAATGGACTGCAGAGGCAGTATATGGCTGTGATGTGTGTGCGTGGGAGTGTGAATTCAAACTGGACAAAACAAGTTGACCAAAGAGTCATGACCAGATGTTTGAGATTCTAAAACCATGACACTTTGTTTGGTCTTTGTGAATTTCTCCCTTGAAATAGGCAATGTTATCATTTGACCACTCTCATCAGATGAATGGAATGCAGAAATGTTGCCAGCAGCTAAGTAGTTGACCTTATGTGTCGTTATGAAACATGTCTTCTCAGAAGTGGATGATTTCATGGCAAATCTTCTGAATATCTTCTGAATATGTTTTAGTTTTTTTTTTTCATTTTTTCATTTTAAAGGTTAGTGGCTGTAAACTCTTTTAGGCCTAGATGATCAAATACTGTAAACAGAACATGAATTTGCATGACTGTAATTCAGGCAAACTGCTTGATCAGGTGCAATTAGAATTATGTGATATTGATAATGCATTATAGTGAACACAACATGCATGCATGCTTGTGCTGCTTCCCACCAAGGCCTGTTTAACTGGTAGTTCCATCTGCTCCCTGCACCCTGCTAGTCCATACTGACTGAACACACTCCCTGCTGCTGGAGTGGAAATGCACGTCCAAGAATGTCACAAACTACTGGTGGAATAGTTAGCATGCCTTCAGCGCCGGCACACTGCTGGTCTGTCCTGGGATTCTCTCAGTACACCAGGTGCCGGCCTTTGTGTGCGATTTGCTTTCTTGGTCAGTACGCACAATGCTGGTTTTCATCTGCTGCGGCCAACAGCTTGGCGGTTTTCATGTACAGAGTAGCTCTGTTCTACAGCACTTCAACAGTGTTGAGATCGTTTCAGAACAGTCTGCTAGTGAACGTGTGCATGTAGACAGAGGGATCGTAGCAGCGCACACAGCAGTGTTAGGTAGTAACAGTGTTTACTGTCAGAGCAGTGACACACAAACACACCGCTGTGCTCGCTGGTGACACTGCCGCTCACTGTCTAATAGTTACAGTCTGTAGTCACAACTCTGCCAAGCGCAAATCTAACTGTGAACGACTTAGCAAATGTGCAGGACACGCGAATTCTCTCACCTCCGTGTTGGAATTCCCTTTGTGGGAATGTAGAGCATTCCTGCTTCCTGATGCTACTTCTGACTCCTGCTGCTGGCATTTCAGCCCCCTGCACATAGACCGGTGTGTCAGCACGCATGCTGACACACCGGTACACAGGCACAAACAGGCACAAACCCACCCACACACACACACACGCGCACACACACACACACACATTCTTTGTTATCATGACTGCTCTTAAATATCCAGTCTCACTAATTCAGATCCTACTTTCAGCCAGTGTGTGTGTGTGTCTCCTTCCTCCTCGGCGTGTCCGGCCTCGGTCCCGGTCTCTGGCCAGTCCAGGGGCTTCAAGCTGAGGCGAGCAGCCAGGGCCGGACCTGAGGAGAAACCTGAGAGAGATTCCAGGGGCCATGGATACTCCTGGAGGGATTTGGTGCAAAGAATCTGTAATCTGCACTTCAAACACACTCTTAAATCAGTCCCAGGCCGCCAACCCAGGAGTGCCCTAACTCTTGTTGCTGGGGGCCCCCGCTGGTGTAGCGATACCTTTTCTTTTAAACCAGCATACACACACACACACACACACACACACACACGCACACACACACACACACACACACACACACCCACACAGAGCGACTACACACAAGAGTCCAGATCTGGCAGTTTTTATAGCTCTCCTCTGAGTGACCCCTCTCCCTCTCTTTCCCTTTCTCTCTCTCCCTCTGTTTTTATGTTTTGTGTGTGTGTGTGTGTCTTTGTGAATGACTTGGCTAAGTCATGGAGCAGTTTGCATAGAAAAAGGGGGAATGGATCTCATCCTGGCCCCTGAAGGAGCGGGCTGGAGGCCCGCACCAGCGCCCATCTCTATTGTAGGCAGAGTAGTATGAGTGGTGCAGTGGAGGGGCCTGTGAGGCCCTTGAGTAAACACACAGCCTGCTGAAGTGTGCGTGTGAATGAAAGCTGGGATCATTAGTGTGGGGTGTGAATGGGCTCTAATTAGCCCCCAGTGTGTGTGTGTGTGTGTGTGTGTGTGTGTGTGTGTGTGTTTGCATGTGTGTGTGTGTGTGTGTGTGTGTGTGTATGTCCACAAAAAAGAGGTTAGGGACCCACGGCCCTGTGAGTCCATTGGCCCAGCGCTCCCTCTCTCAGGGTTCATCAGCTCATTAAGGAGACCTCAGCTCCCGTTAAGGGCCCAATTAAGAAGCAGGGTGGTGAGGCTCATTTGGATGGCAACACTTCACTGGATTCCTGAGGCAGCAGAATTCAAAGCCTGACAATGAGACACAACGCCTTTCACGCCAGCGCAGCTAATTAGTAAATGACTACACTTGAGAAATAACATACTTTAATCGTTATGCCATTAGCCATTTGTAATGCAACAGCGATCATAAAATGCGCTGCCACAGAAGGAGCTGTGGCTGTTGAACGTATTGAGCTTTCTCTAATTTGTGTGCGTACTAACAGAAAGCAACAAATCCCAGAGCCGTCCCAGTGCTCCGTGAGGACCGGAGTGTACGCTGGGAGAGGAGAGGGGCCAGGGGATTTGGAGAGAAAAGAGGGAATGCAAAAGGCTCACTGGGAATGGAGGGAATGAGGGAGGTGGAGAAATGGAGAAATAGAGAAAAAAGGCAGATTGGAGGGAAAAGATGGAGCTGAAGAGGGGGAGATAGAGCAGAGATTGGGCGAGTGAGACAGATGGAAGGGGTGATTGGTCATCACAGAGCCTTAGGACAGCTGTTCTTTGATATATTAGTGGACACAATGACCTAAAGCCAGCCTGCAGTCACAGAAAATAGGGACCCTGTTTTTCTTGAAGGGGAGGGGGTGGACGGGCTTCTGCCATTTGTGGACGTGCGTTAGCAGGCACGGGGGATGGGGAGTTGTTTCTAAAATTACGAGCATGAAGTGACGCATCTAGCAATTTATTCCAGAGGGTTTCTGGTTTTGGAGAGTGCTGAGAAAGAAGCTGTAAAACGAGCACACTCTCAAATGGGATTTGCTTTTTGCTGCACTATCATTAGCAATTCTAAACACGTTTGTCAATTAATCAATGTTTAACAAATGCCATCAAGTAGTTTGGCTACTGCTCCACTCCATCCACTCTGCAAAACGACAACTTTTAACAAAGCACTGAATATTTATTTGCCGCTAATGAATTGGAGGTTTATCATATAGACTTTTGTTTTGTTCTGTTTATTGATTTGGTTATGAACAATAATAGTCATTTTCAGTAACTGTGTATTTTAACAGACAAAAACAATGAGATATAATTACTCTGGTTTCTGCATATCTGCAAAGTACACAGTGTTTAAGTTCCATAATGTTGCCATATTGTCTTTTTCTGATAGAGTCTTATTAGCCGTACATACTGACAAAAACTAACCTGACAGCAGGGCTCAACCAACCCCAAAGGGGGATGAAACAAAAAAAATAGAGTGAGTCAAACTGTCATTCTGATACATGGAGGGGTACAGAGAGCTCTATCCAAAGAAAGAGGAAGGTGCAGAGAGAGAGAGAGAAGGAGAGAGAGAGACACAGCGGACATCCCTCAATGCCACTGCAGGAGATGGGCTCCTTCCTCCTGGGAGCGGGCCGGTGAGGCCTGTTTGAAAAGAGCTGCGTCTGCTGCTGCTCCGGGCAGCAGGTGTGAAAACTCCCCACCAGGGCTCCCGCACTCTTCTGTTATTACATCTTTTTAGGGCCATGAAAGAGGGAGCAGATGAGGCAGAGCGAGAGAGAGGCAGAGTGGGAGAGTGGGATTGTGTTTCTTTTGATTGATAGCAGCCCTGTGACTAATGCATAGATTTATAATAATTTTCTCTAGCAATGCCCAATTATGCATGGCTGATAAATTATGATCCCTGTTGTCCGGTGTGGGCATTATCCCCAACTAATGGAGGTTTGGGAAGGGTCTCGTGAAATGACCTCACACTTGCTTTAACAGCTTTTTGGCATTACCCCACCCCATAACAGAGGCTATACAGACACTCTGCATGTGTGGGGTAATATCTTATCTGTGCTAACATGACATTCTGTAACCTGAGTAGAGCACAGCATAAATAATCCATAATATGTATCAGGAATTAACATCATTTTTCAGTACAAGCGTGCCACTGCTGATAGAATGTGTATTCCATATGAAGAGCGAGAGAAGCTCCAGATGAGCGAGATAGACAATTTTCCTCCGTCTCCTCCTGCCATGCAGTGAAATGTGGCTGGCCTCTCAGATTGGTGTTTTTATGACAGACCAGGTAGTACGCAGCAGCAGGACCGCCACAGCCAAGTGAGAATGTCCTGCTTGATATTAGTGTCATAAATCATACTGGGCTAGAGAACAGAGAGACTTAAGGGGTTTCAGGACTCAAAGAGAAATCAAGAGATGACAGATTCGGATAACAAATTCTTAGTTCAGATACGTCTTGCTACGCCCACAGAACTCAACATTTCTAATTTCGAGCAAGTTAGAATCTATATGTTTGGCTGAAAATGCGCAGTAGTGTTTTAAGATTCCTGATGAGAAAGATAATTTGTTCTAAACAGTTGTGGCCAGCAAGCAGGAGTTTCATCCTATAACTCATTGATCGGCTTGTGCTCGCTGAATACATAACAACTGATGCAGCCATCCGACTGGCAAGTTTGTGATTTATCAGCACAAATATAGTCTCTGTCACACTCTGCCCTTCTCTCTTTTTCTCTCTTTCATTCCCCTTGTGTATGCCTGTGTGCTTTGTATCGTGACTCGGTTGCATTCATCTCAATGCAATGTTTAAAGTGGCTGTTTCTGAGATTTTGTCTAAATTGAATTCCAGACATACTGCCACAACAGCCTGAGCAGCATTCTCAAAATAATTAGTCACTGCCTTCTCTGCAACTTTACCTGTCATGCTGACAATTTTCTAAAGGGATTTTAGCGGACTGATGGACAGACAGAATGTCTTTTTACAATCAAGGTCATTGGGACTAAAGGGTTCATTTCTAAACAGGAGAGTATTTGGGTGCAAAACTAGCTGTGTTTATATAGATTTCTCCCCTATACTAATAGAAACTACAGCAAATATATATACCAAATCTACCTACGGGTACAAATAAAGTAACCTGAACCTGAAATATCATGTTAATGACTGTTATTGTCGACAGCTTGAGTGAATTCCAGCCTTGTTTTTGGAACAGTGTATTTTGTAATTGTGCAGTTGACCAGCTAATCAACCCTCTGCAAATTTCTCTTGTTATTAATGTTTCATAAGAAACCAGCAACAACAAAACAAAAGATTTATAGATCCATATAGGTTTTAGAAGCATGGTGCTGTGCCTAATCTGTGTCTTTGGGTGGTGGAGGTGGTGGTAGTTTACTGTAGTCGGTGGGTGGGGGTAGAGCTCAACCCTGAATAGAGCCCTGATTGGATTGATCCACACTGCTCTTGTTTACAAGCGGCCTCTCCACAATCGGCACAGTTTAATAGCGCACCGTCCCAGAAGGCTTGTTGCGTCCGTGTCCGTTTTGTTCCTCGGGGCAGGGAAAACAAAAGTGCCGGGAAGGGAGAAGGGGAAAGGAACCCCAGGGGAGCTGTGAAACGGCGCTGGAGCCCTCCAGCTCTGGGCTTCCTGCCAAGATCACGTTTCACCTCACCCAGCGATACCCCACATAGGAAACCACAACACAATCTAGAGCACTGCCAGCCACTATGGGCCCAAAGTTGCTTCGGTTTCACTCGGTTAACATGAAAAGTCACAGTGACTTTGGAAATGACGAACATGAACATTTGAGGGCCAAAAATGGCTAGCAAACTTAACACACTCCCCCTGAGCTCTCAGTGCTCTAATTCTTCAGGACCTCCCCAAAGAAAAGCGGATTTCTGTTGAAGAGGGCCTGCCACTGTCTTCATCACGCACTCCTACAATAGGATGCAGCTCACACAGGTCCCTCAATAAATCCCAGGCTGACACAAAAGCTGTCAGTGGACTGCTGCTGAATAGATTAATAAGATTTCCATAATTAGGCAGGCCCCTGACAATAGGATCCTTCAGGCTTTGTCTCAGAGCCAACGGGATTGTCCGAGCTGCGCACGTCTGCTGGACGGCCGTCCACCACAATGGCCGCACCGACAGTAAGGCGGTCAGCAGAGGAACATCTGTCTCTCCTGGGGCCGAGAGCACACACACACACACACACACACACACGCACACACACACTGAGGGAAGTTTCATGTGCATACACACTAGCTTCTTATCAACCTCCCTGCAGAACAACCAAGGCCATCGGTCAGCAGAAAAGCATCCTCATCACATCTTTATGTATACTTAACTTGGTGATCACAGCTGATTTGTGTTGCGGTGATTTGTGTTACAGTGCAGTTGAAATATGAAATCATTAAACACTTGCCCAACCCCCTTGAGACTGGATCTCAGTACAGCTTTCCTCATAATGAGGACAGGAACAAAAGCTTCCAAAATAATTGAATGGGAGAGGATATCCATTTCCTTGTCCGTTCTTATTAAAAGTGGGGTTTTTATCCATAATCCTCCTTTTATTATGAATAAGATCTAGTTGATGGGTTGGCCACAGTGTCTGAAAGATATAAAGGTTCCTTGGTGGACATGTAACAGTATACTGTAAGATAACAAAAAAAAGTCTCAGTATTGCAATATGCATTATGGAGCTGAAAAATGTATCATGATATGAGTGATACTTAAAATATGGCTACCTACGACTGGATTGCAATATTTACAAATCATTATGGCAATGTATTGTCATCTTTATCCATTTCTCATGCTTAGCAAACAACAAGCAGCCCAACCTAACTTGTTCCACCATAGACAGATTTATCACAAGTTCCATGTAAATTTCTCATTGCGTGGCTATTTTGTATTGCACATTACAATCTAGTAATGCACTGAACCATATATTGAAGTTAATCTTATGGTCGCACCCCTACCCACAGTCCATCCACATTGTCCTGATTTCCTAGTTCTAATCTTAGCTTTCTTCCTGTGCCTCGAGTGAATTAATCTGCATGATGGCTCTGATTTAAGCAGAAGTGTAGATTAGAGCTTGCGCAGTTTATTGTGGAGCGCTGCTGCTCTAAAAACCACAATCCTGCAGAAGGCAAGATCTAATTACATGGGAAGGGCTAAACTGCAGTGCAACCCTGCTGTGTTCATCAGGGGTGAATGGCCGCCCACCACTCATCTAACTTACTGTCTACACACAGAAAGAATTATGAAGTATAATGCATCTTTTTAGGTCTTGTATGTTAAGAGAAATTAAGCAGTTTCTCTCTGCTTTGAGGAAGTTAATTGTGGGGTGGTTGCTCAGGTATGGGCAGCTGGCCATTACTCTGGTCAGGGGGTAGCAGGAGAGGAGTCCATTCTGTATTGGTGCTGCTCTGATGATGGAGTGGACAGCAGTTAGCCCGCCTCACTGAGCCCTCTAATGTCCGCCCCAGTCCGCTTAGAGAGGACGGAGCGCCTGCTGTCCACTCTTTCCCCTCCCTCCATCCCTCCCTCCCTCCCCGCTGCAGGTTTTATGAGCTCCCCTGGGCTCTCATCCATCTCTGTCACACACAGGCCCCATTATTGGGCCTGCTCACAAACTGGTCGGGCTGCAGATGGGAAGGGCCTGCAGGACATATACGGTTTCTGCAGCCTGGACAATGACCTGCGAGTCAAACCACAAAAATATGTGGTCAGCTGGGTGTGGAGACGCCAATGTCTTCAGCATGTTTGTAAAAAAAAAACACGTGAACAGAGTGCGAGAATGTAGTTGTTATTCCTGGTTGTGGTGGGTGTGTGTCTGTGTGTGGGTTGGCTGGAGCTTAGGGAAGTACTTGAACTGGTTTGGCCATTGGGAACTTAAGGCAGTGGATTTGAATATGAAGGACATGATAATCCAATGGCCATCTGGTCTGCTGGTCTCATCTGACTGAATAAATAACAGGCGTAATCTGAAAACACACATGGGAGGTTTGGCAAGAGGGTAAAGAAAGAGGCCAAAGTTTAGGAGAGAGCTAGAGAGTGGGAGAGCAGCAGCAGAATCGGTGGCAGTGGATATTGAGCTTTGATTTAAATGGCAATAAGAGGCCTGGCTCCACACACACAGACAGCGCTATGAATAATGAATCATCAGGCATCCACTGAAGGGAAGGCAGAGAGGCCAGTAATGACGGCTTTTGCTTTATTCCTTTTTACCTCTCTGCTTCTGCCTGGAGTAGTCCTCACCTCAGGGTAAATCGTGACAGTTCAATAATGCCAAGCTATGCTTGGAATGTCAAGCTAATGCCTCCGCAAGAGGTAGCCGTAGTCTTCATGAAATGGCTGATTCTATAGCTATCACCAGGTTATGTGTATATAGCGATATTTGACACATTACAATCATTCTTTAATGTAGAAAACACTCGAACATATATATATTTTTTACCTCAAAAGGACAAACAGGAAATAGAATACAAACCCTGTTAATGAAAATTATCAGATGTATTATACACATATACATTTGGAAGTCAAGTTGTTAGACTAGCTGGCATATATTTTATTTCACACATTGTAAATTCAAGGCCTGTTGAATATTTCAACGGAAAATAACACTGTTTGATGGGAACGTGGAAGGAAAATGGGATTCATGGAGCAAAATCTCTTTTTTTCTGTTCTGCCGTGTCTCCAGTTAGCTAGGCGTTGTGCTCGGTGCGTAGCAGCCATGATCAATCAGACCTCAGCCAGCGCTGGAGTCAGCCAGAGGAACAGACATTCCACTTTCCCAATGTTCCATGGGAGACTGTGCTGATGAATAGCACACTATGCTGCAATTCCAAACCCAACCCCCCTCTTTCTCTCTCACTCTCTCCACACCACTGTCCACACACACACACACACACACAAACACACATACACCCTCCCTCCCCCCTCCCTCCCTCTGTCCAGCCGGCCACTGGGCCTTTGGAGCTCTGGCGTACGGTGGGTGGATTGGTGGGTGGTAGGTGGGGGTGGAGGGAGGAGAGAGCAGGCATTCAGAGCAACATGCACAGGGAGATAACAATAGGTCCTCTGGGAGACCTGCAGATGCTAGTGGCGCAGGGAATAGTAGGATCTTATCACTACTCTAGGAGCAAGCTGGGAAACTGCAAAACAACACATCCAGTCTCCCAATCTCCTTTCACTCTCCCTCCTCTTTTTCTCTCTCTTTCTCTCTCTCCCTCTCTCTCTTTACCGTCCCTCTCCCTCTCTGGGAAATTCGAGCCCCTTCTGCTACCAGGCATGACGGTAACACTAAAACAGAATCCGTTCCAAACAGGAGAAAGCCCATTTGTTGTCACTGGCTGTATGGAGAGGAGGGGCTTGGACCATGTGTCACTGTGGACATGATAGGAGTGAGGAAAACACAGTCATGGAAGAATAGTTAGACGTGGCACTATCTAGCCTATTTCACTGGTCTGAGCAAGTACTAAAACAATAGACTATATATCAAACTGAATTTTCAGTTTAATATTTAATCACTTTTACACCACCAATATCCTATCCTGTGACATAAATGTAAACGTAAATGTAAATTCTGACCTGGTTTCCCTGTGTGTTTCTGTCATCAGGCCTGTTGAAGATGCACTGGAACCCGGAGCATGCCCAGTCCCTCAGCCAGTGGCCTGAGCAGCACCTGGACGTGTCCTCCACAACCTCCTCTCCGGCCCACAAGTCGGAGTTATACAGCGGTCGCAGCCGCGGCTCCTACAACTACGCCTGGGCCAATGATGACATCTCTGCCCTCACAGCCTCCAACCTGTTGAAGCGCTACGCAGAGAAGTACGCTGGCGTGCTAGACTCGCCGTACGACCGGCCACCTACCGTGGGCGCCTACCCAGAGCCGGGGGCCTTCGGGGGCCTCAATGGCCCGAAGACCGAGCTGGAGCCCTGGCCGCTGACGCATAGCACTGACGGCTCCTATTCCCTGGTGCCCCCCGGGAGCCACGACAGCCTCTCGGGTTCCAAGGCTGTAGCCACATCAGCAGGCCCTCCGGGGGTCAGCAGTGTGTCGGTGGTCAACAGTAACCTCTCAGACTCTGGCTACAGTGGCAGCAGCTCCTGCAGTGGCTCCCACTCCAGCGAATACCCCCCTAGCTACAACGGCACCTATCTGTCCTCAGGGTACTGTCCCCAACCCAGCGCAGCACTTCCCCCTGCCTCCCTCCACACCCTCCAGCCCACCCCCACCCTGGTGCCCAGCTATAGCCCTACCACGCCCGTCTATAACTACCCCCCCAGCACGTACCCCCACCAGACCAGCCTTGGCCCCAGTTACAGCCACCCCTCTGCAACCTACCTGCCCTCGGGCCTGCCAGCCCCTACTCCCGTGCCGTCAAGGCCCACAGTGGTAGGAGGCAGTTACAGCTACCAGAGTACCAACCTTGGGACAGCTGAGTCTGGAGGGACATTAAAGAGAAAAGCATTTGAGATGAGTCTAGAAGAGGATGAGGGAGGGGACGGTTCCCGCTACAGGAAATATGGCTATGACCCCTTGAAGGCCAGGGGGAACTCGCCCTACAGTGTGAATGACAAAACAGAGTGCCGGGGGAATGGCTTCAGCAGCACAGGCAGCACAGACCCTCAGACCTTCAAGCCCAGTAAGCCCTCCTCCCAGCCCCTGGTATCTCCTCAGTATGGGGTCGCAGGGGAGTACAGCCCCCCAGCGGGCATGACAGGGGAGAATGGAGGGGGGGAGCAGGGCTTCACCCAACAGCAGCAGCACCGCTCCCAGGCCCACAAACGGCCCCCGCTGTGTGGTCCGACCGGTGAGACTCTGAAGAGCCCAGACCCCCGATTGCTGGACCTTGTCAACGGGGAGCTATTGGACTGCAGCCCGGCTCTGGGCTGGGGGGAGCTGGCTGGACTCACCCATGTCAAGGCTGCCCTGGAGGAGGACCTGCTGTGGCCCGTGTTGAGGCCCAGCCCGGCGGTGCGGCCACCCAGAACCGTCCTGCTGTTTGGCCCCCGGGGAGGGGGGAAGACCACGTTGGCTCGTTCCTTGGCTTCACAGCTGGGGGCGTCCTTCTACCAGCTGAGCGGGGCCATGCTGGCCTCTAAAGGGAAGGCAGAGGCAGAGCACATTTTAGGGGCTCTGTTGCAGGTGGCAGGGGCACGGCAGCCCTCAGTGGTGCTGCTCAGCCAGGCGGAGGCCATGGAAGAGGAGGGGCTGAGACAGATGCTGTTGGCCACCCTGGAGAAAGCCCAGGTGGGGACCACAGGTCTGGTGATTCTTGTATGTGCCACCGGCAGGCCAGACCTGCTGCAGGATGCAGTCCATCGGAGCTTTGCCAAGCGTTACCATGTCGGCCTGCCAGACGCGGGAATGCGCAGACAGGTGCTGCTGCAGGCGCTGGCGCCCCAGGGCTTCAGCCTGAGTGAGAGGGAGCTGAGCGCTGTGCTGCAGCGCACTGAGGGCTTCTCAGTGTGGGAGCTGCTGCAGCTCAGTCAGCAGGTCCTCACCTCAGCCTCCTCTTCCACAGGGGCGTTGCATGGTCTGCCCACACCCTCCACGCCCCCAGCCTTCACAGACTTTGAGAATGCCTTCTGCAAGGTGCGCCCACACACCACCCCAAAAGAACTGGACACTTGTATAGAGTGGAGCAAGGTGTATAGCCACTGAGAAAGCAGCCAGCCACTGTACTGGGACTGCTCTATGACCCTGTCTTTGCTTTGACATGACAAGCCTTGGGAATGTTTTGTTGTTGTTTTGTAATTACCTATTATGCAGCCAAAAGAGTTAGAGAAGCTCAAAGACACGGGAGAGCTGATAAAGTTGTTTTACTGGCATAAGCATGCCATGGTGTGCTGTTTTTGTTTTTGCTATGAATATACACAATATTTTATTTTTCCCAAAGATAAAAAGATGAATAGGCCTTGTTGAGTGGGGTAGTGTATTAGTTATTTGGCCAATGGGAAAATTAGATAGTTATTTGGATGCTGTCAGAGATCCTGATTAGCCTTGGTCCAGGACACAATCAATTATTTGTTGCTAGGTGACGTGGTCCAAGATTATGGATAATCAGGGTTTGGGAAATCCCCCCTTTGACTGCTACTCTCAGGATCCTATTTATTGCCAGTCCACTCCCGTGGTACCCTAGTTTCGATTTAGTCATTTTATTGCCACTGATCATTTGGTACAAAGGGCTTGGGACCTGCAAAATTTCAGCAAACCACATTATTTTTGACCAAATACATGTATAATCAGCAGCGTTGTTATGTTTTTTCAAAACAGCCAGGTCTTCTATCACAATTAATTAATCCTTATAGCTTCTCACCAAATCATGGCACAACAATTAACATATTCTGTTGTCATTGTGCTGAAAAAAACAAAAGACTTTTATTCAATCTGATCATGAGGCTGCTCTTCGTCAAAGCACGCAACATCACTGCTTTTCCTGGGCTGACAATGTCACATTATTTTTTGCCACTTCCCAGGAATACAGTTGTTCTAGTGACACCTTGCAGTTATACTTGACATTTTTGACAGTAGAAATACTTTCTGTATATTCTCGCTTAACTCACTAATGGTACTATACTCACACATAAAATGGTACAATGCACAGAAAGGATACACTATTATGTTTGGATTCCTGTCCATAACCTTCACATGCATTTGTTGTTCATGTCACATTCCTCATGGAGTGCAGTTTTCCTGAGAATCCTACTCACAGTACAGCCCCTAACCACCCAGCTTCTCCAGCAGTATGTCTGTTCTCTATTTCACTTACTCCTTTTGTTTCTTAGTATGTAGTCTTGTTTGAAATGCTCAGGAAGAATTTCTTTACCTCAGAAATATGAAATAAAGAATGTATGTAATCTTAGGGTCTTAGTAGAGAGTGGCGCGGAGCAAGGAAAGGGAGAGAGAGGAGAAACCTGACACAGTCTTGTAATACCCGCTGCAGCTGGGCTTTTACCTCGGGAGAGAAACTTGAATATGCTACAAAGAGTAACATTGAATGTAATTCAGGTATTTCAAAGGATATTTGATGCCATAAATCCATGTTTTATTATATATGAATATATAAATACATTTTCTTTTCTTTTCTTTTACCCTTTATTTTTATGTAGATTTTGGTGGAGTGATGGTTGTCTTCAAGAAATGTTATGTAGAATACAGAAAAGATTTTGTTGGACAAACTGCTCACAAATCTCCATAGTATTGAATGTTTACATATCCTGTATATGCATGTCTGCTGATTATAGTTTTATGGCTGCAAATTATCATTTGAAAATGTAAATAAAACACACACAATCATAGACGTGCACTCGATTACATTGAACATCAGAGCACAAAAATAGTATTCATGTAGGCAACAAACAAAAAAACACAAACATGGTTGGAAAACAAGTGAGCACGTAATAGCAAGTCATCATATGTAGTTTTCAGCAAACCCTAAAGTCAGATTGATAGCCACTAATGTGTACATATTGTGGATAAACCCAACATGTAGACAATCCAGAGAAAACCCTCCCTTTCCACCAATCCTACTGTTCTATTTTAACAAGCTGGAAAAACCTGGTCATTCGACTGCAGGTACTGAGGTCATGCCTATTTGACTGTTGCCATGGTCCTGAGGAGGTATACACAGAATGATGTAATATTTCCTACTGCCCTTTTTGCCTCTCTCTCCCTCTCCCTCTCATCATTCTTCTTCTCTTTTTCTCTCCTCCTTCTTTCTGTCTCCCCGATGCAATCTCATTAGATTGGATTGCCCCCTAGCCACGAGCCCCAGTGGCCATGTGGCGTGTATCCCCTCCCCACCCCCTTCCCTATACCGATTCCTCAGGAGTGGAAGTGGTCTGATTGATGTCCAGCAACCCTATATCACAGTTCAGCCTTCCCTCTACAGCTGGTGGCTTCAGTCATGCCATACAGCCAGATCAATCAGAGTGACCCCCGCTGCGCATACTGATCACTGTCTAAGAAACTGAAAACACATCTACAAATTACAGGACAACCCCTGCCTCAAGCAGCCACTCAGATACAGTCTAGATAATGCTAGTGATTATTCACATGTAATTACAGAGATTAAATAATAATGATGACTTAGAGGTATGGTAGCTGCACTACTTCAAATGGCCGCAGAAAATACACTTCGATTACTCAGTCTTGTCCCCTGCTACTCGCAACAGTTTGTCCAACAAAACAGGCTTTTGTTAGATGTTTTGATCTGTTATCACGGTAACTTTGTTCTTGGTTCTTGTACATTTTCTGTAACCATTTCTACCTCATTTTTGCGACATATTGTACATGAAAGTATTTATTTCATGTCTTTTTTGATGTCTGTTTTAAAAATGATAATGTTCTTGAACTGTAATGGTCTACCTCAGAAAAGACTGTATTTTAAGAGAAGAGTATCACACGATATTAAACAGAATCTGTCAATATTGCACTGGGGTTATTTATTTGCTTTTTCTCTGATATCAGCAGTCAAGGGACTGCAATTGGCCAGAGTGCAGAAATGACATAATGGTGGTGCTTACCTCATGTCACTATATCCATACCCTTGCTTGACCCCAATGTTAAGGTCAGCAAAGTCACTTAAACTGATTACCAAATCATTTAATGTATCAACACATGAGATGGGATAATGAGATTTTGGATTTGCTGTAACATAGACTTGGAGTGACTTCACACAGCAGCCTGTATAGTCAGCATGTATAGTCAATATGGGGAAAAAACAGGTGCAATGTGGTTCAGGTCGAGATACGTTGCCCTTAGAATTTAAACAAGTATTTTTGCAGTTGCAGTTCTTTGTTGTTGTATGTGTTTATGTGTGTGGTGAGAGATTAGAGAAAGAGAAAGCAGAGTGAGTGTGTGTGTGTGTGTGTGTGTGTGTGTGAGAGAGAGATAGAGAGAGCGTGTGTGTGTGTTTTTGTGTGCATAAGCGCACGTGAGTTTGTATGTGTGTGTTTTTATGTGTGTGTTGCTGGGTCCAGAACAGCAACAGAAGCAGTGCTAGCACACCCCAGAGGCCGCAGGCCCAGCACAAGAGCACAGAGGTCCTTCATCCCTGTCACTGTCTGTAAACAACAGCTTGTCCCAGCGGCCTGCCCTATGCTATTTCTGGGCTTTCCTGACATCTTTCAAAGCCTCAAAACTAACTGAGAGTAAAAGAAAAACAGAAACTCTGCGCATAGAAGTGGAAGTTTAGTAGAAGCCTGAAACAGGACCCATTCCTCCACAGTTATGGATAGTGGTGTCAAAGCTGAGTTCGAAACATCTGTGACTGAATCCCAGTAGAATAGTGGTGGTGGTGGTGTTGATGACAGAGTAATTAATTGTCTAATAATGATGCATAGCTCTGTTATGACCACAACCTTGTGCAGCGACTGCCCTTCATCCTCTGATGAAGGATAATTGTTTCTGCAGCTGTTTAAAAATTATTTTCTGTATTTTCCTGTCATAAACTCAATAACATAATCCACAGAACTTCACCTTGCAAAGGCAGAGCAGGCTATGTGAAAATGTGACATTGGAATATGAAGGAAGGCATATTCCACTAACTATACACACATTCCACACTATAGGTATGACATTTTTGATGGGGGTTTGATAGGCTTTTATAGTTGTGCACTGGGTGGGGTCTAAAGCAAATTATTATGTCCTTATGATAGCAACAGGCAGAGACATACATAAAATTAGGCTGAGCCCCATTGTATTACTGTTTTGTAACAAACAAACATACATTATCAGTCTGATTTAACAGTGTGCAATCCCTCCAGTGGTTACATGCACCATACTGTACAACTGACCAATAACCCAGGCTATCATTGACTACAAAACTATTGGCTCATGGTACAAGTTGTCAGGCCTTATCTCCACAGTGCAATGGTATTACTGTATGCTCTATGATAATTCACTTTGTTTGATATAGTAATCGAAACTCCTATATAACTCCTATAACTTCCTATGAGTCAGTGTAGCCATCCAGTACAGTGGCTGAATAACGATGTGTCCTTTTTGTCCTAAGTGATTCCTGTCCTCCAGGAAGTCAATCATTTTCTCCTCCCTGCTGATTGGAGGTAATTAGGCGAGCAGAGTTTGTAATTGGATAATAAAAGATGCTAATGAGCTGCTGTCCTATTTACTCACACTATGGCAATGAATAGTTGGGCACAGCTCCACACCGCTCTATAGCTCTAATAATAAGTGATAATGAAAATGTAGTTCACCATAATTAAAGATATAGATATTTATTATCAAATTAATTATCTATATATACTTGGGTATGTAGTTATGGTCACATAAGAATAATTGGCCTCACATTATATCACATATAAAGCTGATGATGTAACTTAGTCAAATGTAATTATGAATTACTATGTGTGTAATTATAATGGAAAAAACATAACTATTAGTCACTAAATTGTACTGATGAATGTATTGAGGGTTATTCTTTGTTTGTTTTGTGTTAATGTAACCTGTTACACTGCACCACACAATTGTTTTGTGAGTGAAGACGACTGTACCAACTAGATCTTATTAGCATGTAGGCTACTCAACACTCAACTTGAAGTCCACAAGCATCCATTTTTATGGCTGGGGATCATGCATACCTTCAGTATGTGTGCTTCATTCAGAAGTACCTTGGCAAAAACATGAAAGTTATTTATGATAACAACCTTCGTGAAAAAAGGTCATTCTTTGAATTTCATTTCACATGGACACAGTCTCCACCTCTCTACCTTTCCCCACCCAGCAGTGCTGCTGGCCTTCCATTGTCCAGGCCTTGATACTGACAAGGTTGACATCAGAGGAGAGCTCTGACACCGGGTGAGTTAGGACTGCCAGCTGTTAGCAATCAAGTCTATTTTGAAGTCAGGGACACATGGACCCCCAGGGCCAAAGCAGCAACTAGCCCAACCCCTCGCCCCCCCCACCCCAGCCTACAACCTCCAAGCCCCCTGGTCCCAGAGATAGCCAGCACAGCTGTATTGGTTCCAGATGTTGCAAGCCTGAAGTAAGGGCCTTTTACCTAAGAGGACCCCGAAAATGATGACAGACCAACATGGAGAGTTGGAGTGCAGCAAACAACAACAACACGGTAAACACTGAGCTGAAGAATGTGCTTTAAGACCCAAACCATTTCTTATAGAAGTTAAGGGAGCAGGCAAAGCTACAACCCAAATGCTGTCACTCATACTTGATTTTCCCCAACAGCTGAAAAGTTGAGAGCCTGTCCATGTAAATAGAGCAATAATTGTAAATAGGCCATATCTTTCTTTTTTTTGACATTTTGATTTCATTTGTTCAAACTGTTGTCCTTGACAGGGACGGAGCTGCAGACTGTGATGGAGAAAGCACTGGCACTGCAGGTTGCTTTTGGAGAATGGGATCAATGTCATTTAACATTAGATATTGGCTCCTCACTGGGAGGTGTATCTGTCATCACAAATATTGGCTTGAATACTAAAGAGCTGGTCTTGAGAGTCCTGAGTCAGGCTTACAGCAGTTGGTGGCTTTGACAAGACTTGAGAGAACAATTACTAGATGAAGTTTGCATGTCTGCCAGCTTCAAGTCAAGACAATAACTTAATGTTAAAGTTAGATCAAATCAGGAGGAAATGGCACACTGGAAACTCCTCAAGCTCTTGGAAAGGACACGATGAAATCTTTGCTTGCAGCTGTGGCCAGCATTGTTTCTACCTTACACAGGTCAGTCAGAGGTTCCCAGGAAATTGAGTTTGACAGGTGGAATGTCCTGGCAAAAATATCTTGGCCTGCCCCCGTTTCACATGACTAAATTTCGATCACAAAATAAATAAATAAACAAATAAATAGGTATAAATGAGAATAAATTCACCGCTGGTAAAGCACAATGAAAATAGTGATCAGTCTGCAAGATCACTGTGACAATGACAGCAGAATCTGAATTTATTGGAAATAGAGATCAACGTGTTAACTTGAAATTCCGTCATAAAGTTATATTTACGTTATATAGATTTGTCTCTTGCTGTGATGGCTCGTAATTTCAAGCAGACCTCTTACTACATATATTGAACAAGATCAGCAGGACTTCTCTTGATGTTTATGCAGGTCTACAACCCCCTCCTGCGGCCAGTCCGTGAAACTTTAAACACAGGGCCACAGTGTGCCTTTGAATCAACCTGAGCCTAAACAGCTAAAGCTACTTTCAGTTAAAAGGAAAGGTTTGAGCATATCGTAAAATTTCACAATTAGGCTACATTGAATCGATTTAGCCGAGGTCCTCGCAGTTAATTCTAATCAGTAGTAACTGATAGTTAATTAAATGAACTGTGATAGTAAATTGATAGTTGTAAAGGTGGAATTTAGAATTACCTATTAGAATATGACAACGAAACAGGAGTACATGTGAGTCTTCAAGTCTTATTTTCAAAAATTAGACCTTGTTTCCCATCATAAGTCGCCAACCCAAAGAGCAGTCGTTGAATAGACTACAGCCTATAGTTGGCCTGTATTGAAGTATTACAAGGGTCCACCAAACGTTTTTACATCAAGGACCCTCAAAGAGATGCGCATTAGACCGTGTAACCCCATCTGATGTAGTTATGATATAGTGAAGAAATATAATTTACAGTTAATACTGTGATCCAAAAGTGAAATTAAACTAGTCCTCATTTTCAGTTTTCATCCAGGACCCCTGGTGGTCTCCACTTTGTGAACCACTGCTATAGGCTATTAGAAGTTGTCTTTAATTTTAAACGATATTTTTAAGGCATTTCTGCTTTATTGGACAGTAGCCTACAGTGGAGGGAGACAGGAAAGGGGGAAGAGAGATGATGACACGCGACAAAGGTCCCAGGCCAGAGAACCCGGGTGAGCCGCACCTTTAGCCAGGACGCCCCAATTGTTGCCTTTCTAAGACAAAAAGCAGGCCATCATAGGGCAAATGACTGAATACTTAGCCAAGGCTACTAATAAGGTTCACTACCTGGGAGATAGATTTGAGTTAAGAGGCCGTGACCAAAATCTGCAGTTTGTGTAGCAGTAATCCTATAATAAATCTTATAGGCCTAATATACAAATATAGCTGTAAAACTATGGGCTATAATAGTCCGGACATGAATATTATAAGAATACCACAGGAGAGTGTCCTAAAATAAGGTAAGTAAGTTCACTATTGAGTAGCACAGACACACTAAACGTCCTATGGGAATATTATAGAATATTAGGTCGGTCAGTCAGTTATGCGTCACCACTGTAAAGAATAGAGCGGAAGCGTGCTGAGTCTCACAATTCACCGAACACTCATCCCACCAGACAGACTACAGTAGTATGTGGCTCAGACTCTTACTGGAAGTTGCAGCGCACTATGATGAAATGACTGAATTCATACCCCGCCTACATCTCGTTCGAGGAAGTTTACCAAGCCTATCAGCCACTAGGCTCGGTTCCACTTTCTGTTATAAAGGAGTGCGCAACTGCTTATCATACTATACTTCTGCTTGTTAAATTCAAGGGTTTCACATTATCCATCATTACAGTATTCCCCAGTAAATTAGATATTAGGCAAATACTACAGAGTGCATACTTTCATAGCAGCCTAACTCCGACAATAATAAAGGGACAGAACAAAATACACAACTGCACAATATGTCAAATCCAAGCCTACATAAGCAGCACATTTTGACGAAAACATTATTAGGTTGCCGTTTGTGCAAGATAAAAAACCCTGTATACACGTCATCATAATGTGCAATATTCTAAAACCGAGGTCTACTTGTTATTTTGGCGATAATTTGCACCAGTCATATTCCTGTAATGTGTGAATTTGAACGTGAGCGCAGGAAATAGGCTTTCCCCTAACGGAGGTGGCACATCGTGCGTAATAGGGAAGTAATCCGTTGGTAAAAAAAAAGTTGCACCATACAGTTCGCCATATCGCGATGTGAATTACTCGATGCTCGAAGTTAGTTTCTCCGAAAAGTAAATGCCTAGGATTTCAGGACACTGACGGTATTAAATTCAATGATGAAGACGGCAGAGAATATTCAGTAGCATACGGACTTGTTGCGGAGTTGCCTACATATGAAACAGAAGTGGAGGAAGAGGCGACAGGACATACCATTTTTTCAATGTTTTAACATTTAGCACAAGGTAAGATCAATTATTGACATTTTAAACCGATTGTTTATAGGATGGACTCCTTCTCTCCTTCGTTAAAATACATTATTTTGGGTCCATAACATGTCAGGCCTTACGCTTTTGTCAGGAGGGGGAATGGTGCGCAATTGTGATTAATGGCAACTGTCTCTCACCGTTTTGTGTTTTGGTTAGGCCTATTTCTTCGTAACGTTACTGGCTTAGACGGGGTACTTTTAGGTATCTTAACACGGGTTTTACAAGCACAAAAGCTAGGTTGTTGCAGAATGTGAGTAAACTACAGCGATATCCCACAATTATGTAAAACCTAAAAGTGAACAGGCCCACCAAAAACATGTTTTTCACTATGTCTACCACTGGTGAAAGATACAACTGTGCTAAAAAAATATTTCCAAAATTACTGTTTATTGTTGACAATAATGTCTATATTTGTCAAAAGCAGCATTTGTGTTTCACCAAATGTCAACTTGAGTTATGTAATCACCAGTGCTTGCATCAAGAATATCTTGTTTTAGCAAGTAGTTAGACCCTTCTATGCTCTTTGTCCCAGGAACACACTTGTTGCATGCCTTACTTTGCTGAGAGAAATATATAGGGATACTGTATTATTATTATTATTATTATTATTATATATTATTTGAAATGAACCTAATATTGATAACCCATATTACAGTTAAATATACAGAGACAGGGTTTGATGATGTCGTAGGATTAGCTTCCTGTAGACAACCAAATACTACACCAGCTGATTTCACTAATTCCGCCCCCCCCCCCAAAAAAAACCTGCTAATTGGTGAAATCAGCTGTTCGTGTGTAACTGCAATGAAAACGAATGTTACGGATGTAACTATGGTTCTGTGAATTGTGGAGGACTGCCAGAGGCAGTGCTTAATTAGGCTATGTGTTAAAATCATGTGTGACTTAGGAAGAGGTGGGGCAGCAATGCCCTCCCTGTACAGCTCCAGTCATCCTGAAGTTTGACTACTAAATCTTCCCACCAAGTGACTGGAACTGTTGGACGTCCAGTATTCATAGCAACGGAGAGACATCAGATACATCTGTAACTCTTGTGCTATTTAATTCTTCCTGACCACCAGAGGCAGTTTAACACTGGATGGCTATTACCAACAAGGTCACAAGGACCCACCTCAGTATGAACAGGTTGAAAGCACTTGTAAAGCAGCTCCTGCTACAGCATGGGGACAGCAGCATTGACACCACAGAACTGGGATGGATAACATGGTCCTTCCACTGTTTGTCATGGGAATTTGGTTAGTACAGCATAAAATAGGGATTTTAAGGGTTAGTTGCTGTGGTGACAAGTCTGGGCAGTAAGACCGCAAAGTCTGTTGCACAAGTGCTTAGCAAACTGTCAAAATCTGCATATTAGCAAACCTAGTTGGTAAGCATCGTCAAACAGGTACCGTTACCTTAATATAGTCCCTTAAATGCTATAAACTAACATAGCTTAGCCTAGCTTTAGTGGAGCAGAAACGTTAGCATTCACTAGAATCGGCAGAAACAGATTAACTATAACCACTTCTACTCACTGTACACAGATGTCAAAATTGTTGACCTACTTAAAAAGACAGCAGCAACTGGTAACAGCACACCACCTAGTGGTTGTATGAGTGGCAACTTAATTCAGCTGCAATGCCAGTTTTCCATTGCTTTGGTCCTTGCTGCAAAACCTCTTGCTTCAGCAATTTGCCGTAAATTGGGAAGCTAGCCCAACGGTACACATAAAAATGGCCGCCGCTCCGACCATCCAGGAACGTTGATTTGAATGGGAAAGTTCTATCCATTCAAGTTCTGTGATTGACACAGTAGAAACGGGTAAAGGTGCTTGGTGAAGCCCAGGTAACCACGGCACATATCTGGCTTAGCGTCACACCCTTCAAGGTAGCCTCAGGACATGGAGACAGTCCTGGTTGATTTGCATTTAACAAAGTGCAGGGGTAGGTCCTGGGACCTGTATCACCTCCAGGGGCATTGTGCACCCAACATTTAATATGTTGAAAATGTTACATAATAGAGAATATATATAAAAGCCACAGATGAAAGGAATATGCCAGCTTTTTGATAGCTGCATTTTCAAATATGAATGCACCATAAAAACATATAAAATACATAGAAAAAATAAATACTGGAACTGTGCTGACTTCAGGTAACAATGTCTCCTCCACTGATAATAATAGCTTATATAGTCATAGGTTATTTTCCAAACTACTCAGCACTCCTGGAAAGACCGATCACATGTAGAGCCCTCACCACTAGCCACACCCACATACAGTAATGCAAGCCAAGAAAGGGAGAAACTCTCTCTCTCTCTCTCTCGCACTCTCTCTCTCTCTCTCTCACACACACACACACACACACACACACACACACACACACACACACACACACACACACAGGTTTACTGGGTCCTCTCTGCCATCCATCTTGCAACATTGTAGTCCTCAGTTTGATGAATTTCACTGAAGAGAGGCTCCTTGATTGCTGATGTGACTTGTCATGTGAGGATTAGCTGGTAGGACCTGCTGATTTTAGGATAGGCTTGAAGTACATTATCTTCAACCAGAAATTGGTAAATAGCTACCATGATACTAGGTGGTGTGTCTTCCCCCTGTATTCTGTGTATTAAGAGTCTGTACTCAGTTTCAGCCTGTGTTGCATTTACATCCACAGAGCTGTTGAAGATGTGGGATCTTCTCTTTTGATGGCTTTGTGAGGCTAGCCAGTAGAGAGTGAGCGAACGTTCAGGGCTCGTGGGGGCTTATACCCCTTTAGAAAACAGGTACTGTAAGACCCCACAGTTTGGTTCCCCACTTTAACACGCTGAGCTGCAATAGCTGCCACGTTGACTTTCAAAGTACAGGCTGATCTATTGCCATTGGATTGGATGTGTCACTCAGGGAAAATCAGAGGGGGCAGTGTGTCTAGGACTCAAAGGAAAAGAGGTCCACCTCTGCCCTGTCATTTGCACCAGATCATAGACACCATGTCCGAGATGAGTCCCCTGAGGGAGGTTTCTGGCAGGAGAGAAAGTCCGCCACACTGTTCTGCACACCAGGGAGATGTATGGCCCTAAGGCTTGCAAGACGAGAGAAGGCCTGTAAGTGGAGCTGCTGTGCCCACCGTATAGACTGGATGACCCGGAGCGCTGCTCGTTGTTTATATTTAAGACAGCTGAGTTGTTATGTGACTGTGAGAATGTGCTTGCCCCTCAAGAATGGTAGAAAGTGTTTTGAGCACCAAATGTACTGTGCGTGCTATAGGTTTTCCTGGGGACTCCATGGCCCCGTTTCCATCCTGTTGTGCTGCCACACTGCTCCCCATTTGGAGAGGAAGGCATCTGTTATTACTACTTCCAGATGTGAGGGGATTGCTCCTGATTAGATATGCCCTGCTTCTCCAAGGCTGAAGGGTGAGGAGGAACTGGCTGGACACTTTGACCCTCTTGTGCCTGTGCTGCCTTGGATCCAATTGGAGACCATTTGTCCACACCTGGAGAGGACATAGGACAAAGTACAGGAGATCTGGTGGTACTACTGCTAAGGTTGCTGTCAACATGCCTGTCAGCCTGAGGAAGAGGCTGTATGCCAGCCTTCTGCCCATCTATAAGCCAAGGACGAGAATATGTCCTCTTCCAGTCAGATGACTCCATATTCTCGGGTCGGGGCAGAGATCATCCAGTCCTCCAGTTATGTAAGGATGTCTTTCAGTTGCATTGGGAACAGAACTGCCCACATGCATGTTGTGAAGAACCGAGGGGCTAGGGAGAGCCTGAATTGGAGCACTTTGAACTAATTTGCCTGACCCTTGAATGGGGCATCAAAAATCAAAGGACATGAACCAATCTTCCAGTGCAACAGCCTGGAGAATGTCCACTGTAGAAGGATAAAACTAGGCAAAAACTGCCATCCTTTCTTGTTTAAAAATGTAAAAAGAGGTGAACCTATCATGTTGTGAACGGATGTATCTGTTTGATGGTCCCCCTTCCCCAGGCAGTTGGATACCTCCTGACTGACAGCAAGCAATTTTACAGGATCTTGGACAATGGTCATCCTGCTCCCACTGAAAACTGGTTGTCAGCATTTAAATTAGGGAGCGTATCTATGTTCCCAGGGTCCTATGTTCCCAGGGTCCTAAGTTCCACCCAGCCATCACAACTCCATGCCTGGCTCCATCCACAACTGTGGCTTCTGACAGCCTTGACCGTAAGCTTGCTCTAACCCTAACCTCAGTGACCCCATGCCTCAACCCAACCACCTCCTCTGCCTGGGAACCACATGCCTAGGACCCCGGGAACATAGGACCCTGTGAACATAGGAATGACTCCTTTAAAGTGTAGTCTGAACCCTTGGGAGAGCATGGAGCTTTCCATTAGCTGAGGTTCTGCTAAGAGAGTTGCCCGATTACTTTTTTGTGGCCTTCACAAGCCTTGGGTTGGTGTGGGAGCAAAGTGCCATTGGTCAGGTCACTCAGAGGACTGTAGGGCCTTTGGGTAGCTACCAAGGCAAGCTGGTGGATCAGAGAAACCAGTGTTGTGTCCTGGGGAGCCCTCTGCCAAGGCAAAGGTGTGGCTCCCTTAGCAGACAAGAAAACCGCTGTTTAGCTTGATTTGCCTGAATGCTATCCTCCAAGACCTGCTGTGCTGCAGGAACACACTCGACTGATGTTGGATGTATGTGCACTGCAATCTGATTGACCAAATATTAGTTTGGGATCCCAGCTAGCAATGTTGCAAGTACGGTTCTATATACAGTGGCTATTCTGCAGCTAGGGGCACATACACTCTATGCCCAATAATAGATTATCACATAAAAGGGTACCGAAAACAGTTGGCTATCGTAAATAGCAACATGCCAGAAACTGCCAGAAATGCCTACCTGAGCCAGACCTAGCCTGCTAACGGCAGTGTTGGCTGGGGCGCAATGATTAACCTGAGTGCTGACAGAGTACAGGTGAAAACACTGCTCTGTGAGAGAAAAGGGATAAGTAGATGCGGTTGACCAGTTGCAGCACAGTAGTTCACTGTTGGACCAAAAAACGTAAGTCCAACTTTGTGGTTACAAAGCTACTAGCAACAAGAGCAGGTACTTTGTTGGTATAAACAATGAACATGCAGGTGCTGATGCTTGTTATTTTGGAGCTAATCCTGACGAACAGTTCAATTTGTAATGCAGGCCTACATTCCATGCTTTGTTTCTGATTTCATGAAATAGAAAACACAATGGAGATGTGTTTGTTACAGTTCTAGCCCTGGACCAGAAATATCTGTCAGCAGTGTCTTTGGTTTTTGATAATGCCTATTAGGTATCTAGGAAACTCGCCCAGATATGCATATAAGCAAGATCAGTAACAATGATACTAAAGTATGTGCCCTGATGAGTTCAAGTCATATTTGGCATTATGTTTTGATCGGAATTTAATGTGACAACAATATAGTGAAATACAGCAAAATAGTAAAAAGTTAGAAGGACAAAACTGCATGATGAAACTAAATGATCTACACAGAATGAAATGCATTAACAGTTAAGACATTGCATTCTACAACAGAGCCAAACCAGTTGTTCCTGCTTAAGTTTTATTGACAAAGCAGCCAAGCGCACCAACATTTTTGTCATCCAGTGTTAGTGATCTCCTATCTGAATGCAGTCCTATACAGAATACTCTCTCTCACGTTGATACTTGGTTATTTACTTTATTTAGATTTAATGTTTAAGACTATGGATACTATAGGTAGCTGAAATTCTAGGTTTGTCCCACATATGTATCTCTAGTTAAACTTGAGCTGTTTCTGCTCACATGAATATGAATGAATCTCTCAGTATGGTGTATTAACTTGAAATTGTTCCAAGAGTAGTGGCACAGACAATATTGCTGGTTGTTTATTTTTAGATCCAAAATGGACAAGCTGATGACATCATAGATTTGATTCATTGCCCAGAACACAGTAACAAATGTTTGCACTGGTAAAGTAGCAACCTTCAAAGGTTGAGGAGGGCTCAAAGGTTGATGAAGGGCTATATAAACTTGACTTGACTTAACAACCTTCAAATTGGTTGAGGAGAATTGACGGATTAATACATGGCCTGTTCAGTCCAAAAATATTACAAAGTGCACCATTTCTCCACTATGACACAGTAGTTGTAAAGACTTGCTTAAAGGATAAGGCTGGTGTTTTTTTAATGCATTTCTTACTGTCAACAAATCCTATGAAAATAACAAAATCAGCAATGAATTTGTTTTGCTAACAAGTCTCGTCCATGTAGCCGATGCCCAATAAAGCCATGTCCCAGTAGCCATAGAACTCCATTGTATTAAAAAAACTATTAAAAACACATCAGAGAGCCATGCCGTTGCTCTGGGCAACATATTTCATCATCGCGATGCACCGGGCCAGCCGACTTTTTCCTCAAACAACTTAATAAGCCGGCTGTAAACACGTTTTCCATCTCAGGAAAGTAGTTCCGGAGTACCGAAAATAGTCCCCGTCGTAATGAAGAATTTGTTCCCATTTGAATTTGATTTGGTAATAACTACAATAGTCTGACCTTTCATGGTAACAGTTAGCGATTTTTAAAATTGAAACTATGTCTTTGTGAGCTGTGAGGTCTTTAGCTTACAACTGGAGCCAATGACTTGCATTTGAAGGCTAAAAAGGGAACGTGGGAAGTTGGAAAGTAATGGGAGTAGAGCAAACGCATTTGTTGACGATAAGAAATGTATTTAAAAACACCAGCCGTAACCTTTAATTTTGCGTCCCAGATCCCATGACTCCCATCACTTTTTATTCAAATTAAGCATAATATTGCTTAATTTGAATAGTCACTTCATAATGTATCTATTCTATAATGCAGTCAAAATGAGTACTGAGTTCGATTACAATTGAAACAGGAAACCAGGACTTCTTAATGAGAGAGTAAGAGTCAGAAACAGTCAGACTGCAGTCGGATAACCAAGCTTTCATGAATGTGAACGTGAAAACGATCATTAACTTCAGTGACAATGAATAATTGATGCTATTTCGTATACATGCAGACATAGACGGATCAAGTACAAAATAGCGGAAATGTGAAGCACAGAGGAACTATCGGACAGTTTGAGTTTTTATGTCACAGTGGTTCTCCCCACATGTGGGAAGCTGATAAAGCTTACAGGATGTGCCCGCTTGTTGGCCAGCAACAGATTTAAGGTATCTGTTGCTGTCTCTCAACTGCTTTGCTGTACTTGCTTTCCAGACTTTTGTTTTTGACCCACTAAGTTTGACCGACTTATTTTTGAATGCTACACTTGGCATTTGTGTCTTCACTACTGCTTTGAGTGATCAAGCACTCACATTGTGCCTCGTAGAAATTATATTGCTTTACTAAGATACTACTAGATGCCATTTTCTGTGAGGAGGTTGTGGTCTTTTGCTATGAAAAAAAGGGAAATGGGTAATGCTTTGGGGATTAGGCCTTGTGGATGTGGGTGGGAGGAATGCAGTCAGAGTGATTGTGCTGTTTAAAAATAACTTTCCCACAAGATTTCCTGTTTAACTCTACGAAAATGTAATGGTTATACATGATGTCTGTTTGTAGCCCTGCTTGACCATGGCCCAGTGGACACAGATGACCCAGCTGATTCAATACCTGTCTGATCAGACAGTCAACGAACTCTATCCCTCAGCTACCTTCCCCATAGAAGTCAGACATTTTTTGTCTGAATGGATCGAGGAACAGAGATGGTATGGTACACACACACATGTACATGCACATACATATACATACACCACACACATACAAAAACATACATGCACACGCAGACATATACACTCCCATCCATGCATATATGCATGGGTGGCATAGATTGAGATTTCACTGCATATTGTGTGTTTGCCCATATGTGGGCTTGTGTGTGTGTGCATGCGTATGTGTGTGTGTGTGTGTGTGTGTGTGTGTGTGTGTGCTCAGGGAGGACTTTGAACTGGAAAAGGTGGAGCAGGAGGGCCAGGCCAAGGCCCTGCTGGACCAGATCATCAACATCCTTCAGACGCTGGCTCAGCAGAAAGCCAACGTGGTGGACAAGATGAAGCTGATGCAGATCAGCAGGAACATGGTAGGGAGACCATATCATTAAATGGTTCCCAAAATGGGGTTCAGGGACCACCCTGGATCCTGGAAAAGATTTCAAGGAGGATGCCACCAAGTTTATGAAGTGTTACATTTTATTATTATTTCACTCCCTAGACGTTAGCCCAATAAGAAAATATATAAGGATGACTATTCTGATCGAAGGTTTCACTTTCTCCACTATTGTGACTATCCCAACCACAGCATAGACAGTTATGTAATTCTGTATCAAGTCATGACAATTAAAATCTTCTCAGATTGGGTTGCTTTGGATGTAGTCTCATCAAATGGGCGTCTGTGGTCTAATGATTTACCTGACAGACAGATACGGCCCTCAGTGCCAAAGGGTGAAAACCAAGGCGTGCTAGTGACTAATATATATTGTGGTATTATGGACCAAAAGACCCAGGTGTCCCTTTACAATTCTGACTTGATATACTAATAAGAAATGTACTTGCTTTGCAGAACATGTTCCAGCAGCAGCCTCTGCAGTTTGGGGTGATGGTCAGGGACATCCTGAGGAAGGAAAGGGTTCTGCTCAACAAGGCTGTAAGATCCTTTATAACATATACCCATTATATTCAGTTTACCCGTACAGAGACCAACCACATGATACCCCTACTAAGACGCCTAATACCATCGTAGGGTATGGTGAGGCTGGTTCTCAGGCTGTATTTCATGGTGACAAAGAATTGCAACTAAGTATGTAATGGAAAGATCTTATTCCAAAACACTATATCCATTGTGGCTGTGGGTGCGGGCACTGCCGTTGTTTTTGTGGACATTAGTGCTAACTGTGGCCTCGTCTTTCTGCCGCATTGTGTTTCCCTTTGTCTCATCTGTTTTCTTATGGCATTGTCATTGTCCATGTTACCGTCCATTCCACTGTTTGTCCCGGCACCTATTGCATGCTCAGCCATCTCTCTTTGACTTGTCCTGCCCGAGGTTTCTTGCATTTTTTTCCTAATATGGCTGTCTTGGCAGTTTTTCCTTGTTTGCTTCGAGTGTCTAAGGCTGGTGGTGCCGGGTTGGTTAGGCTATGCAGAATAGCTAGGCTTGCTGTGTCTTGCTAAAACTTGCTATTGTGTGTCTTGTGCTTTGTGACTTGTGCTTTGTTTTGCTTCCTTAGGTTTGTGTTACATCGTTCTGTTCTACGATTGATTGTTGATCAGTTAGATCTAGTTAGGCTCATTCTCTGTAAAGTCCTTTGAGACATGCTTGTAATGAAGGGCTATATACATAAATTCACTTGAACTTAATGAACTGCCTGAAGTTCTCAGTTAATATCAGTCAAAAACACACATGATTTTATCCTCAAAGGCATAGCTATTTTGTAAGCAAAGGTCTTAAGATTACTCATAACTTTAATAGTAGTCCATTATAGAGTTTACTTTCATGCCAGCCATCATTTTGTAAGAATAGATGTAATTATTTCTTTGAATGGTGGAAGTCTAATTTAGAAGTGAAACTCTTAAAGTGTATACTGATATACGTATGTACTGTATACAGTATATCAAGTGCTGTCCCATGTCTGTAGTCCTCCCAGACGCCCAACCTTCCACAATACTCCCAATTCCCGAGTAGGGAGCCGGTGTCTGTCCCCAACATGCGGGATGTGGACCACCTGGTTCTCAAGGTGCTGGAGGTCCAGGACTGCCGACAGAAGATCCACCAACTGCAGGAAGAGCTCAACTGGGAGAGACAGAACTTTGAGTCTTTACAAGGTAACTTTTCCCACCCAGATATTCCCAGTTAGTCCAGGGTTTCAAACCAGCAACCTCCTGGTCCCAAGCCCACTTCTCGAACCTCTGGGCTACCACCGCCCTGTGATGTGTCAACGTGTTTGACATTGATCTGTTAAAGAATTACTTATCCTGCAGTTTACTGTGCTTTACTTCCAATGGGCACTTTACAGATATTTGCCTAAGTCATTTTGTGGAAGTGTCAAGTGAGATTTTTTCCATCCCCTTTTGCTTGGAACAATCACAATCACAGTGTCACAGTGTCATATGACACCCTCCTGTCTAAACTGAATAGGTCTGCCACTTTGCCAGTTTGGATTCCAGTCACAACACTGACCAATGTTAGCTTTCCCACTCAGGCACCACAGCTATCTGTTGACTCTGCAAAGAATAAGCTGTATGACCTAATTTGTTTGTTTGTTTATCATGCTTTTTCCATACTTCATATGAATGAAATAGTTGAGTCAGTGGTAAAACAACAGAGGTACTTATGGCAGCCTCCATGTTTCTTCATCCTGTGGTCCAGAATGATCTTTGAATCTGATGCTATTTGCTGTCTGCCCAGGGCCAGTCCAACAGAATGGACGGGACCCACAAAACACAGAACTGCAGAAACTCCAGAACCATATCCAGCAGGTGGAGTACAACGTGAAAGCCATGATCAAGGTGAGCAGGCATGTACCGCCAGGGGCAAAAGTCAGTTGGACAGTGGAGTAAAACTGGTTTCTTTTATCTTGGAAGTAGCTTCTAAAAAAATAACTGTGTTGTAATAATTGTGTACTTGTACTGTCAGTAATTTAACTTTTACTGAAGTATGTTCTTGCTGAAGTATTGTACTTTGCAACACAACACTTTGTGGCTCTCCACCAGTGCTTTAATTTCTACTTAAGTAAAATATCAGTAACAGTACTTCTACTTGAGTAGGACATTCTAGTACTCTTTCCACCACAGGTGTGTGTGTGTGTGTGTGTGTGTGTGTGTATGTGTGTGTGTTGTAGAATCGTTTCCAGCTGCTGCAGGAGGCTGTGGACTGTCTGGACCAGTGTCAGTCCCGTCTGATCAACAGGCTGAAGTCGTGGAGGTGGGAGCAGCACCGGGCGACCATCGGACAACCCTTTGACGACAACCTCAGCCCCCTGCAGACCTGGTGAGGCACCAGACTCCGCATGTTCCCTTCTGGACTGTCTGCCGTTGTGCACTAATGCTTTTTAATCTTTGAGTTATTGCACACTGCAACTAATCAAAAGTAACGCTTAAAAGAAGACATTAGTCATCAAGTCATCTTTGGTAATTTTACCTAATTCATAAATTGACCACAGCTGTGAATACTCAGCTGTAGGCCGAGAGACAGCCAATCAAAACCAACAAGTTAATTAAGCTTCACATATTTAACACCTTGTCCACCTGTGTGTCAGTGCAATGGGCAGCATAGATGTGTCACCGTCCTCCTCAGTCACTCCTACTGCTGCAGTGTTGACCATGATAAACCGAATGTTTACGATGTGACTTAGTGAAATGATAAACTGGCCATAGGTGGTGATCGTGACCTGATGAAGACCTCTCGAAACATTGTAAGATAAATAAATATGTGGGAGCACTGGCAGCAGTGTGCGCCGTTCTCTTTCTTAAAAACTTCAGCTGTACTACACTCCAACACCGGCTGAAAACTTTATGGGATGTGCGTATGGTTATCTTCTCTTTTTTATCATGATAAACTGAATTAAACTGGCTTTTATAGCCACAATCAGAGCGGTAATTAATAATTGCAAAGCCAGTGTGTGAGTCATATTAAACATTTTCATGTTCCCAATGATAATTAATGTCCTGGGACACAATTAAACTTTATCTATTGATTTTTTTTAATAATTAAAATTTTGTTTTCATCAGTTAACATTAATTTATACAATATACCATCTGACTAGAGCAGGTGGTATTTTTTGCGGCGCGGTGTGCTTTTATGAATCGCTTTCACAATATGTAAATGATGAAAATGGGTGGAAGTACGGGGAAAATGGTAACACTAATAACTTCCTGGTATTTCATGTTTATGAATGAGAAAACCCACCTTGACGGTACCTGCCCCGTAACGTCACGCTAAACCTGCCGGAAAGTTTTATGAATCAGCCCCAAAGTGTGTTAAATAAACCTGTCAGGCTCGTTTAGGGGGTTGGTAAAATAGAGAAAAAAGAATGCAGGCTTTGGAACTACTTTCAGTGGCGGAGGATCTGTCCTGCTGCGAGACTTCTTCATGCGTCACCTGTTTTGTTTACATGGGAAGTGAGCAAAGTAACCCAGACATTTTGTAAGTGACCGATGGGCCAAAAAGTTGGTGTTGCAAAAAAATCAGATTGGTTATGCGAACAGTCTACCTGTCCTCTCCTGTTTTTATTACAGCTTTTGAATAGAATACTTCATTCAAACTTTGGCACACGCTCTCTACTGTATGAACAAATGACTTATTCATGTGTTGCACAGCTTGTAACCATTTGCTTATGTTTAAAGATCCATGATTTGAAGTGCAACTTTGCGTTCAATTTGGTCTCTCTCTCTCTCTCTCTCTCTCTCTCTCTCTCACTCTCTCTCTCACTCTCTCTCCTGATTGAATTTACTTGCTCTCACTTTTAGGTGTGAGCAGCTGCTTGGGGTCAACGGGAAGCTGAGACAGGAAGTGATGCTGATTGGAGAACCAATCCCAGAGCTCCAGGAAAGACTGGCGCGGCTTCTACAGGCCCTGATTGAAAGGTAATACAGAGGCAATTGATGCTGTTGATAAAATACATGTTCAAGTTACATCATTTTTTCTGTAGATTTGTATTTCTTTCTAAATTAAAGAAATGGGAATTTACTTAAAAAATTCCCTCTCCTTGACTGGCAAAGAACTACACAGAAATGTCTCACATTATATCTCACCTCTTAAAAACACAATGCAGAAAGCATTTTTCCTCCATCATAACTGATATCTCTCTCTCCCTGTTGCAGCTCTCTGATGGTGGACAAGCAGCCCCCTCAGGTCATTAAGACTCAGTCGAAGTTCTCCACTACTGTGCGTTATCTTCTGGGTGAGAAAATAGCTCCGGGGAAGCCTGTGGTGCTGAAAGCGCAGATCATCACTGAAGCCCAGGCCAGGAGCCTGGGCCAACTGGGTGTTCTGCCCAGGTGAGTGACACACACAGCATGACTACACACAAGAACACACCAAAACACAGTTTTTTGCATTTGTGGACATTTGCAAACTTCTGTATTTGTTTTAGTTGTTCAAATTTATTCTGATGTGTGATCATAATAGGAAACTTAGCCACCTGTATCCTAATTAAAGGGTGATGCCAGAATGGCATTAAACCGCACACAATTTGAAGAAGTGGATGATCCCTGATTGCAGAATCAATCCCTGATAAACAATCAGCATGTCCACACAAGCCTAAAGTAAATCTAGGCATTTACTTTTTGATACTCATGCAGCTGCTGTTGCTACACTAGAAGCCCTGCATAGTGAAATGGGCAGCCATGAATAAATCTTTCCCTGTTCATATATCATAATAATGGAATCTGATGATTCTTTTTTGGATTTATTCCATGTTGAGTACATTATTCTGAAGACTAGAGGGGAAAGACAGGTTTTACAATAGCAAACTATGATTAATATGATTCAACAGTCCAGATGTTAACAAAGGTTGCCATCGCTCAGTGAGTCAGTGAGCGATGGCACATATCATGATGACCAACTGAATACAATGCAGCTGCGGTGTCCTTTTGGCCTCGTAGTGACTTGTACAGTGTAAGTTTTTGTGTATTTTAGCAGATGTAGAAGAGAATGCTTACATAGTACACCTTTGAAGTACTTTAACATTGAGTATTTCTATTTTAGGTAACTTACCCCATGCATCTCAAAACAATTTCTGTTCTATGTATTCCACTCCAATTATCTGACAACCTGAAATAACTAGCAAGCATGACTAGACCACCAGCCCCTAATGCTTGAGGAGGCTTCAGGGTATTTATGCTTTAACTTAAGTCACTTAATCACTGTGTTTTCACCACTGCTTTCTGGCACCCAATCTGAATTGAACTTGTGCCAGTATTGGAACTGAAGGAGAAAATTGATCCTATTATGTTAAAGTCACGATGAAACAGCATTTTGAGAGCATCTTGCTTCCTTAATTTGGTGTATTTCCTGTTGAAATAGGATATTGGGGTGGGACATAATGCAGGGAGTGGTCATTTAAAAGTGTAAACCAATGGGATATCAGTTAGGGAGACGAAGGGAATTTTATTTGATGGAAAGGGTGGAGGGGTGGGATTGTTCAAAAATCTGTGATGGTTTTATTGGCTGGAAATTAAATAAAATAAAAGTTGGAAAACTTACCACTAAAGATTTTGCGTTTTCCAGGAAGTTAAAGTAATTTTGATTAAAGTACAATCAAATATCAATTTTGTCATTTTTTGGGGTGGAAATTGTCAAATAGGTATATGGTATTTATGGTAGTTAGAATGAGCTAAAAAGGCAAAACACTTTTTTTTTTGTTTTTTCATTTTGTTGTGACTAACTGCAGCGAGAACGTTGGGGAACTGATCAACAATACAGCCATCTTGGAACACAACACCGCCAGCAAGAGCACATGTGCCACCTTCAGGAATATGGTATGTACTGCACTGGAGTCCTCGGCCTACGTTCCATTATTATTTGTTCTTGGAAAAAAAAATTAAACTCTTTGATTATTCCTTTTTTTTTTATTAGTCAATCAAGAAGATCAAGAGAGCGGACAGAAGGGGATCAGAGTCTGTGACAGAGGAGAAATTTGCTCTCCTTTTCTCAGCAGAGATCACCATCACAGGCTGTGACACACCCTACAGGATACAGGTTTTCCCATCATTACTCTTTATGCTCTTTATATTCTTCTTCCTGTTGCCTGTATCCTGTTGCTTTAGACTCAATGATGAATTGCAAGATTATGAACTGAGAAGTAATTGGTTGTCCTCATGGGCATTAAGTTTTATAGTCACATCAATGGGAGTGTTTCTGGAAAGAATGGACTTCCATGGAAATTTTGGTAACTGTACATACATAGAATCCTCACGCAAAAGACGTAAATCCATTGTCTACTTTTGGTGCGTCGGCTCATATAGACAAACTTGGAAAAAAAACAAAGATAGCCCGCACTCTGTTTCTTCGTATTTTATTTTTCTTTCTTGTTCTGGCACGGACGTTTCGACTGTCAAGCCTTCCTCAGCGTGCAGAGTAAAATCACAAACACAGGTGTTCTTATAATGACATCCGCTGTAGTCTTTACCATAATTGATTGCTCCAATCACATATTAATACAACCAACATTATCAATGTCACAATGTCAATATTATGTTATCATTCTATTTATAAAAAAAACTAGTCAATTCAAAATCTTCATTTAACCCATGAGAAACTGTGCCCAAAGTATATTGCCAGTAAGCCTCTCTCTGTAGGAGCTTTGGTAAAAGGTCACAAAAACAAGTTATGTTCAAGTATGTTATATTATACGTTTATGGACATATTTTCAATTGTGTCATTGTAGATGATCTCACTGCCGGTGGTTATCATTGTCCATGGTAGTCAAGACAACAACGCTCTGGCCACCATCATATGGGACTGTGCCTTTTCTGAACCAGTGAGTATCACATCATTCTTTTCTTCTTTTGCTGTTTTCTCTACTTACTTCTATTTTTATGTCCCACCACCATGGTGGTGTCATGTGAACGCTGTAACTCAAGAACAATAGATGATAGAAACTTCATACTTACACCACAGGTTCCCCCTAAAGAGTAGATAATCTGATTGGATTTTGGAGCACCTTGTTGCAGAAATTTGTATATTAATGAGAAACAAATTATTTTCTTGAAACAATTACAACTCCTTAATGCTTTATTAATACCGCCCCTGTGTTATATCAAGATAAGTATGTTAACATAGAAATATTTGCTAATGAATGCATTAATTAACTTAATTTATGACCTCATTAGCATTATCTTATTCAGTTTTCAATATTTTGTTTTCAAAAACACTACGGCTTAGGATGAGAATAATGTTCTTAATGATGTTTTGCAAATAAATATAGTTTAATAAAAATGTATTTATTGAATTAATTTGAAAACGAAGTCGTCATAGGCAGAAGTCACCTGTTAGTCTGAGACGGAGGTTGGATTTTTGAAAATGCAATCACTTGAAATGTAACTCTTAAGCTTAAATTTTAACAATGTCTGTTTTTGATCATGTATGTGTATAAATAGAGGAACATTTGAATTCCTAGTAGGGTCCATTTAACTCTTTATTTCCTTTTTTCATTCTGAGCCCTTTCTGACTGACTTTCCTTCTTATTTCTCTTCTCAGTTTAGTTTCTTTCACTTATCCATCGACATCACTGTAACAGGATATATACAGTATGTGCTCCTACCATGTCAGCCTCTAACGTGTTTCATGCCGTCATCAGGACAGGATCCCGTTCGTGGTGCCGGAGCGCGTGCCGTGGAGCACGATGTGTGTGACCCTCAACAGTAAGTTCACCTCCGAGGTCCAGACCCAGCACCACCTGGACCAGTACAACCAGCACTTCCTGGCCCAGAAGATCTTTGACAAGCCCGACATCTCCGGAGACTTCAGCAACATGATGGTGTCCTGGGCCCAGTTTAATAAGGTACACACACAGACGTGCACATAAGCCACACACACACACACACACACACACACACACACACACACACACTCTCTCTCTCTCTCAAATCTCACGGTGGCTGTCAATGTTACAGGAGGTTCTCCCAGGCCGATCGTTCACGTTCTGGCAGTGGTTTGAGGGAGTGATGGAACTGACCAAGAAGCACCTGAAGACCTACTGGAGCGACGGGTAAGGGACTCTACCACTCAGTTTGTATTCTTTCATAGTGAATATTGTCAACCTGCTACAGTCTACTACTGTAAGTAAGTAAGTAAGTAAGTAAATCTTTATTTATGTAGCACCTTTCAAACAGAAGTCACAAAGTGCTTCACAGAACAATAATAAGATAAAAAAGGTGCTACAAAACACATACAGATAAAATTTAAAACCGGGCCATATCAAAGGCAACAATAATTCAACATGAGTAAAAGAAGCAATAAAAACAGAAACATAAAAAATGTGCGGACAGAGCAGAAATATCAACTCAAATAAATAAAAGGTCAGTGTAAATTTGCACCCAAGGGTAAAAACAGTAAAAGCATGAAGGAGGCACAATCATGATTCATAGCTGGAAAGCTAATTTAATGTAATATAATAATGTAATGACTAATGCATGTGATGTTCCCTCCACTAGGTTGATATTTGGCTTCATTGGGAAGCAGCATCTCCACCTGATCCTCAAAGACAGGCCCAACGGGACTTTCCTGCTCCGCTTTAGTGACTCTGAGATCGGAGGCATCACAATTGCTTATGTGTCTGCTACCGAAAGTAAGTTTTTGTGTGAATCCAGTGTGTGTTTTATTGTGTTTAGTGTCATTTTTTCCTCAAACTCTTCTCCTGTTTACTGTTCCTGGACTATAATGCCACTGTGTTAAGATATACAGAGAATGATATCGAATTTCCTACCATCCTCTCTCTCTCTCTCTCCCTCTCTCTTTCACACACCTTCCTTTCCTCGTAGATGGGGGACAGAAAATCCAGAACATTCAGCCCTTCACCAAGAGAGACCTTGAGATCCGTTGCCTTGGCGACCGTATCCGAGACATTGACCACATCACGTACCTGTATCCGGACTATCCGAAACAGGATGTTTTCAGACAATACTACACAGGTAGCAACCCTCTGTGCAGAGTCAACATTTTATATTTGTGTAAATTTGACAATATATGAGTGCAGACGGAGTTCTTACTCTGTGCTTTCTTTGGAAACAGATGTCTCTCAGCCGTCACCCAACCGCGGCTACATTAGTGTGACTCTCCAAACTAGAGTGGGCGTGTAAGTAACTACTGATTACAAATGAGTCATGTTTCATCAGGCACACTCTAAATGTACAGTCATTTTACTATTGATGCAAAACATTTAGAATCCTCATATTGTGTGTGTGTGTGTGTGTGTGTGTGTGTGTGTATGTGCGTGTGTAGGGAGGCTGGCTCAGCCTCACCCACTGTTCCCAGTATGACGCCTCCCAGAGAGAGCCCTCACAATCCCATTGGATTCCCTATGTAAGTCACAATTCTATAGATGGCCACTCCCCTCTGTCTCTCACTCTCTTTCCCTCCCTCCTACTTTCTCGCTTTTATTTATCATCCTGGTGCTCGTCTGTCTGCGTCTCCTGGCCTTCTTTTACCAGCCAGCTACCAAACCTCTACCACCAGTGACATCTATATCAGTGATTCTCAACCTTTATCATATCAAGGACCCCTAATTTAGTCCACATTAGGGACACAGACCCCCATTCGATGAGATTTTGTCTCAGTCTGAGAATTGTTTTATTGTTAGATATGATTTTGTCCAGACTATCTGTATTGTAGGTAGAGAGATAACAGTGAAAACTATGATCAAAATAATCGTTCTTCTACATTCTCTAATTGTGTTAACTTCTTGTAAATGAAATAATGCTGAAGTTTAACAATTCATCCATTTGCTGTGGACCCCCTGGAACGCCCTCAAGGACCCCTGGTGGTCCCCGGACCCCATGTTGAGAAGCACTGATCTACACCGTATTGAGTGACAGCACAGCTTCTTGAGTGTGTGTCTGTAAATTAATGAGTTATTGCTATCTCCAGGGTTCCCACAGGCCTTGAAAATCCTTTAAAGTTTCTGGATTTGAGAAAAATACAATAAGGGCTTAAAGACTTAAAGATCTTTACTTCTTTGATTTGATGTATTTCCTGTTGAAGCAGGATGTTGGGGCGGGACATAATGCAGGGAGGGATCATTCAAAAGTCTAAACCAACTGAATATCAGTCAAGGAGAGAAAGGCAGTTTTATTTGATGGGAGGGGCGGAGGGGCAGGATTGTTCAAAAATCTGTGATGGTTTTATTGGTTAGAATTTGTAATTACGCCTATTAGTGCAGCATGAAGTCACCATTAAAGATACTCTGTTTTCCAGGAAGTAAAAGTAATGAGAGTTCATTTCATGGGGACTTAAAAAGTTTTTAAAAATGACTGGATGGCCTTGAAAGTGCTTGATGTTTTATTACAATACAGCAGCTAAATTCATCAGTATACCTCAGCTCTCTGCCTGTCCTATAGGATCAACACTTCACAACCTGAGGGAAACCCTATGATGGATATTTGCATTGATGTGGCAGCAGTTTTAAAATGACTTCACCATGATTTCTTGACTTGACAAGATCATGAGTAAAAGATGAGGCCTCCATGATGTCTAATTTTGACCAATTGTGACATTGAAAGTTGTTGAAAAGTCCTTGAATTTGAGGACCAAGTGAGTGTAGGAAGCCTGTATCTCTCACCTTTTCCTTTACTGGTTACTGATGAAGCTGAGGATCCTACTGACGGTGCTGCTGTTCCCTCTGGTTCTCTCAGGCACCAGTTCCAGCAGCCCTTCAGCCCCACCTCCCTGGCTGAAGGGGCAGGGTCTCCTACTGGGGAGTTTGCCACCGCCAACCCTGGTGCTGTCTTCCCTGAGGAAATGTAGGTTTACATTTTTATGCTTGTACAGCGCATAATGCACAAGCATAAATCCTCTTACAGATTTTGTTTGTTTGTTCCAAAAAATAGCATGATACATAGTTGAGAAGCTATTAATAGCTTGTCATAATGTGTGTGTCTTATAGGGGCCAGTCCCAGAGTATGGATATGGATTTAGACGTTATTCTGAACACGTTGGCGAATTAGGAGGAATCCACGTGGAAACAGCATTTATAGACATTGGATAGTGACAGGAGACAAGCCGAACTCTCCTGCCTCACCTCGATGTGATAAAATGACACTCTTTGTTTGTGCAGACATTCTCCCATCACTTTACTGCTGTCATCTACAGCATTGTTTTAAGTAAAACTCAAGGGAGACATGTTTGACTTCCCTGGAACTCAAGATGTTGAGCTGGTGCAACAACAAAGGGAGGAAACATTTTGAGGACAATGTACAGCATGAGACTGAGAACAAACCAGAACGAAACTGACCAAATCACTGGCATTCGTCAGCCATCTGTGCCTTATTCTACACATTTTATCCTGTTTTATTTTCCACATGTTCACCTGAAGGTAGGTTTGCTGATGTCCATTTGTTTGCTAGACTGTTTATACTACATTCCTCGCATTTCTGTAGAAAATAGGTGAATTCCTGTACAAATTACAGTGCTTATCAACAACCAACGATCATCTGGTTGCAAACAATGCGACACCCATGGATACGTAATGGTGAGATAACATCACCGGTCGATGGACAGCTACCAGAGATGGGTTTTGTGGAAACTCCTGTTGCATGTTAGTCCCTTCACTTGTTGCATGTTTTTTTTTTGTCATAATATTTTGAATAGAAAAGTATTTTCCAATTGTATGTAACCTGTCCTTGTGAATGAAAAGCAATAGTTGTAGTATTTTATACATTGAATCCTACATAACATCAAATGACCCACAGTATGCATGCTTAATACTTCATCAGCCGTGGGTCAGTGAATGTGGCCCTATCCTATTCTGTTGTGAGTGAGGAGAGGAGAAATGTTCATGCAACATCATAAAGAAAGGAACAAGAAGCTCCTCCATTACTATCTCTGTTGACTTTGAAACTATACCACATTGATGGACACTTATTTGACAACAGTAGCGATGATGATGGTGGTGGGCAATATTGACATTAATATGCGTTTGTGTATGCAAGTTAAGCGCTTAGTTCTGTGTATTCTCTGTTCTCTATTGGTTGCTGTTATACGTATGTCTGTTTGTTTTATCTTTTCATAGTTAATCTCAGCTAATTGGATGTACCAGTATTTGCATGTATGTTTGCTGAATGTTAATCTTAAATCATTCCTGGGCTACTACTACCATCCGTATGATCTTTCAACCGTGGTGACAAATAAAATCTCTATTTTTCTCAAAATATCAAAAATATCTTTGTGAATTTATTTACAAGAAATGAGTTCTCTCCCCGAAGTCAGTATCAACACTGACTAATATCAGAGCGCTTTCAGGGAAGTGGCAAATTTTGAAACACTGCGCATAGAGTGAAATGTCATTCAAACTACTTCAATGTACAAGCAGTGGCAGACAGACAAGGATGGATCAGCTACTCCAACTGCAGATGAAAAGTGAGGAGAAATCCATTGAGATCCAGCACTCGCAGCTCCTGTGCTGTCACAGAAACATCAGCCTCTCACTGGCAGATGTTTTGGTGAATGGATATTACCCCTGGGTTTAGTTCTCAGAAAAGAACTTGTATGTATCCCAAAAATAGTTGTATAAAACCCAGATCTACTTCTTTGTTATGTCTGAATTTAAGTCTGTCATGTTAGGAACTGTTCAAGTCCCATGTCTTTCTACAGTGAGTCTAAAAGAAAACAGACAAGGAAAAAGAATGGAAACAAGAATTTTAGCATTTTTTAAACATATAAAAATAATAAATCCATGGCAATGTGATTAGGAAGTTATGCCCTATAGCATAAAGGCTGTCGATTGGATTAAAGCATATTGGTGTATAACATAATTGGCATAATGTCCATAATCCATCAGCCAAAGAGGAGACATTGCATAACTTGAATATTATATTTTCTATCCATCCAGTTTCAACAATCATGGAAGTTTTTAAAAATAAGAAAACTTTACACTGTACATCACAAAGCTTTTCCAGTAGAACACAAATTCTAATTTCAACATAAGTCACTAAAATGGAAATTCTATTCAACTACTGCCAAGGAAATCAAACTGTAAAAGCTTATGTAGATGAAGCGGAAAGAGAGAATCAGCTTACATGTCTGGTTCAATAACTGCTCTGGCAAATGTCAAAATGCTAACCGTTGTGTCAGTGCCCCTGCCCCCCCCCCCCCTCCATCCCAGAACTAGAGTCCCAGCAGCTTCAACTGTCCCCTCATTAGAGCAGAACAAGATGGCTGCCATGTAAACAAAGGGAGGAGGTAGGGTAAGTGAAGGAGGGATGGAAGGGAGAGGAGATAACAGGCCAATGTGGAGCTTCACCTTCAAATTTCATTCTTTGCTATGTAGATTCTATGAAAATACAGGTGCACATTTACCACCCTGTACAAACAAGCTAAAGATTTCAGTCGCCTCAGGGTGACCTTCTCTCTTCTCACCAAAAATCAGAGAGGGGGTTGTACCATGAAACTATCTCACTCCTAAATAGCTACCCACCTCACCGTAGAAAAGAGAAGGCACCAGGTGTTTGCCGACACCAGCAAGAAGCCACTACACCTCATGCACTCTTTCATTTCTAACCTCGAGTTGATATAACAAAGACTCTTCAGTCATGTCAAAGAACACAATCAACTAGAAAACGCTTGTTCCTCATGACAGCCTGTCAGTTTTGCTCTCTTTGTTTTTCCATGGCAGACACGCAAAAGTAAAGGCAAACCAACTATCACACACCTGTACATGAATCTATAATAACCGCTGCTCTAAAAGCAAAGCTCTAAAGACAAAAATCATGTCAGAAATAGATTTAAAATGTAACCCAACACAAATATTGTATAAATTCTTCTCTCATTTTGGCACAAACCTTCAGACTTCCCACTTAAAAAGCCAAGGGTAATTCTGTGGCAATTATACCATTTCAAGTGTTTATAATTGTAACTGCATTGAAGACTGAGCTCAGAAAAGACCAGATGGTTTAGTGTTTTGTGTGTTTATTTTCATATAAATATGAGTGTGCGTGTGCTCCCCTAGATGAGACACAGACGCTAAATTGAATGAAATTGTTTAAAAAGACTTGACTTGAAGGCATAAATTATAGGCATCTGATATAAAAAGGGGAGCACTCTAAATATGGAATCTGTTGAACTTGTAAATCAAACTGTTGCAATGTCAATGAGGGCAGGGAAAGGCGCCATCTTTCCCTAGAATAAGCTTGCATGATAAATAAAAAAACAAAGCAAGATACAAACAAAGGATTGTGGCAATGAAAAGTCAGAACTAAAAATGATCGATTAAAACAGGCACACAAGCATACACACACAGACATGCACACACACACACACACACTCGCACGCACGCACACACACGCACGCACACAGGCACACACACGACTAAAAAAGAATGTGAGTCAAATAAATCCTGGTAAAGTATAATACGTACATGTAATTTACCCAAAGTTCATAAAACGAAACAACGAAATTGAGAGATCACACTGGATCAAAATGGAAAAGCATGCAGAAGTCCACTGCTCTACTGTAGCTTCACTCCTAGCAGACTACAAAAGAGATAGAGAAAAAGAGAGAGGGAGGGAGAGAGAGAGAGAGAGAGAGAGAGAGAGAGAGAGAGAGAGAGAGAGAGAGAGATGCCCCTGTCCTGAGCAGTTATAGCCACCTGGTCAGCCAGGAGTGACTGACTCCCTACACCATAGGGCACAGGGTGCTTCCTTCAGTGGCAAGTCTTCTTCTAACCCTCCATCTTTGTCCTGCAGTCCAAGGGGGAGGAGGAGGAGGAGGAAGAGGAGGCGGAGGAAGAGGAAGGTTGGGTAGAGGGGAGGTTAGGAGAGATGGTCAGGGCTTTGGTTGCCCCTTCACTGTAATTCAGTATGTCCAGTTCTGGATGCAGGAGGAGAACAAAGGTGTCCAGCTACTCTGAGGGATTGGGATCTATGATAAGTGGAAGAGGTAGGGGGAGGGAAGAGGTATGTGTGCAGAAATGTGTATATGCTAGTTGAGTGGGTGGAGGATGGACTGGGAGCTGAGGGTGAGGGGTGAGGGGTGAGGGATGGGGGTCAGAAAGCCAATCTTCTTCCCCAGGCTTATAGGGCCTGTGTTTTGAGCTCGATGGGCTCTCCCCTGTTGTCCTGCTGGCCCTCGGCCTCTGGGGGCCGGCTGCCCTTCAGTGTGGCCAGCCTCTCGGAAAGGCCGCGCATACGTGGGAACAGCATGAAGTCGTACAGCAGAGCACCCATGGCACCACCAATCATAGGTCCCACCCAGTACACCTACCATTCACAAAAAAGGAGGAGGAGAGGACAGAGAGCAGAATGTGTTGTCAAATACGCCAGTTTACTATGGTTTGCATGAACTCTTAACCTCTTGTGGTGCTAATTGGCACATGTGGAGTTCTAAATATGATCCACTTACCCAGTGGTTGATGAAATTCCTGACCATGACAGCAGGGGCAAAGGACCTTGCCGGGTTCATCCCTGCTCCAGTGTAGTACATCTAAGACAGAGAGAGGGAGAGTAGTCCTTTAGACTCATGCAATGTTGCTTCCTACGATCAGTGCTTTTTATGAACCTGGTGAGCCCTTTTCAAATTTCTTGACTGGTTCATCTGCTGCCCTCTAGACTGACTCTTACCCCAAGGAGGTGTCCCATGAGCACAGAGAAGCCGATGGCCAGGGCGGCAGAGCCTAGGCGACCGTTGCGCCTCTCATCCGTCACAGCAAAGATACACACAACGAGCTGCAGGGTGAGGAAGACCTCTATGGTGGTGGCCATGCCCAGGCTGATGCCAGGCTGCAGCTGGAAGAGGCGAGAGGAGCAAAAGATGGGATGGAAGAAGAAAGTGGGATGGGAGAAATGTTGTGAGTGCATAATCTATTAACACACAATCAACATGGTTCTGAATTATCCTATAAATGGTCAAATGACTATATTGGTAACATGTAGGTGCACAGAACTATTTATACGTTATGTCATATGTATGTCATACTGTGATTTTTCACTTGAGATGACCTTTTTAAGATTATTTGTTTTAAATCTATATATTGGCATTCTTCCAGACAGAATTTTGCAGCGCTTAGAGATAATTTACCATAAATCATGTTTTCACTTAAAAATCTGTGACAATCCATTGTAATGACTGAGGCATAATTGCCAGGATCCCAAAATTTAGAATTTATACTTAAACAGCCAAATAAACAGCCAATGAAGTTGTACAAATGTAACATAAGACATGTGAGTCAAAAGCCAGTCAATGTTTACTAGTAACATGGATATAAAGCATTAAGGCTTGTTCCAGTAACTGGCAGGTAATCTTACCGTGTTGAGTGCCAGGTTGCCCCTCATGTTGGTGGGTGTGACCCCGTAGAGCACGGCAGCGCCAGCCAGAGCTCCCAGGCACTGAGCAACGATGTAGAAGAAAGCACGGAACAGGGACATCTGGGAGCCAATCAGGTAGGCAAAGGTGACGGCCGGGTTGATGTGTCCTCCACTGATATGGCCAATGGACTGGATGAAGGTGGCAGCCGCCAGCCCAAAGCAGAAGGCGACATGGAGAACATTATGAGCCCCGGTGGTCCAGCGCAGGGCCGCCCCCAGCCCGAAGAACACAAAGAACATGGTGCCGTAGAACTCGGCGAACACCGCCCGCCAGAAAGACATGGACCGGAACTCCCACATGGTGGCCAAAAAGTCAAAAAGCAACCCCTAAGCAATGGAGGGATGAAAGGTGAACAAAGGACTCCAAAAAACCCTGATCAACTAAAAGGAGGTGTTTATTCTCCTCAGTAATGACTATGACTGAGACCTTGTAGTTTGTTAAACAAAAACACAGAGCAAACTACAAAAACGAGCCTCCTAACAGAAACTGCCTCTCTAAAACTAAACGGAACAGCCCTTAAACCGTTCACCATGCAACTCTCTAAGAGTCAACTTTGCTAACTGTCAATAATCTGCTGTGTTTTCAGTCATAGAGAGCTCCTGAGTGGAGCAACGCGTCAGTCTCTGTGCATCTATGTGCCAACCCTGCTGGTGGTTAGTAGAAGAACATGGATAGACAAACGTTAAGCATGTCCTGCAGACATTCAGCCTCTATGCCAGAGCAGGGGGAGCTCAGAGGCCTTTTTATAACGCCCTAGGGCCAAGGCAGCCCTGCCGAGCCCAGGGGAGGGGCCAGTGCACAATACTACAAATCAAAACAAAATCACTTAACCCTTCTCTCACCCTGACCTCTCTCTGCTCATTGCACAGATCACCTTGAACCTGAACTATCCCACACTGTAACAGGTTGAAACAGTCAGCACAAAAATGGTAAATTTGGGCCTTGAGGATTACTTAAAGTTACGTATACGAGAAAGCTATCTAAGTAGTGTATTTAGGTGGTTTGAACGCGCCATTTACAATCTTATGTGAGGCTGAAAGCAAACATATGGGTGGTGTAGCACTATACTGTTCTGTTGCAGATGTGAGATGCTTTGTAGGAAGTGTTGAGGAATTAAAATGGCTCTGAGATCTCCACTGGGGGTCTCCCAGCTTTTCAGGGGTTCAGCTAAACCCCTTGTGTTACTGGAGGGGAAAAAAAGATCTAGTCTCCCCGACAGCCTGCTTTACGTGCTGATACAAAGAAAACAGTAGGCAATCCCATTCATAACACTACTGACCGTGAACGGCCCCCGACAGAAACATCAACATTGAACTTAACACCTGAAAATAGAAAAGCTGTGAGCATGTGGTGGACAGAAACCATGAACTGGTAGAAGTGACTTGCAGATCAAGTTTTGCTCAATTTACAATATTTTTTGTAATCCTTCAGCAACATGACATGATTACTGGCACAGTATGAATGACATGGCAGTGGCTGCCCATCAGTCTTTTTCCATTATCTTCTTTTCATTGTTTTATTTGCAGCGCATAATCAACAGTTCACATCCACTCTCATCAAAACTGAAACAGTGATCGCCACAATTCAAGCAATTTCTCCATTTCTCCACTTGTGTTCTGGATGGGTACAAATTGGTTTGTGGCAGCAGAACTGATTAGGCAGAGTTTTACATTGTGTGTGCTGGATGGGCTAGGAGGCTCAGGACAGATAAAGCGGTGGAAAATCCATGCTTGGAGAGGAAGAGGGGGACAGCAGGTCTGGCATTGAGCTTCTGCACTGGAGCATCACGCTGACCAGGGCAGCCAGAGGAACGGCCGCAGCCCGCTGAAAGGATTATGCTGCGCTCACCGCTTTTCTCCTTTCATGCATGGGAACAAAACGCTGGCAGCAACAGTTTCTGCTGCTTTCTATGATCTGTTTGTCTTACCGGCACTGTTGAATCTATAAGAGTTCCCTTATCCATGAGCCAGAGTGGCCATATACTTCTTTGCCTCTTCCCTGTGAATACTGCAGAGCCCACTATTGTACTGGAATGGTTATCAATAGAATATGGCAATAGAATCCGTCTAAATTGATGCAAGTTTCAAGGATACATTTCACTTCGGAAGTTGTATATCTTAAATGTTCAACGTGATTGTTCATACTAATCTCACAAACTTTGGATGTTAATTTTTCCACCTCAATTGCAGATGAACATGGTGAGCAAAATAATCTAACAACACTGTGGTCAGGTCAGTCATATCAAAATGCATGACAGTGATGGCTGTTGCTAGAGCAAAATAGAGTTAAAGCAGAGCAGATTCGATCCTGAGAGTTTACTAGTTGGCCAGTTGGTACACCAACTCTATTGTGATGAGTATTATGTCGCTCTCATGACTGCCCTCATCAGTGATAAGCCACCTTTTGTGGGTTTAAGCCTGTTTTACAGGGGAGGGTGTTTAAAAGATGCTTGCATGGGTTTTTTCCTGTTCCCTTGGTCCAGACTGCTGACACACACACAACATGCAGTCTCTAAACATCTCACGTTGGAATAGAAACTCTGGCCTGCAATCACCACACAGTGGTGGAGACATTTAATGCAGCCCAAAGAACACTGGAGAGCCAAGAAGCTACGGTTGGCATCAGAGCTGCTGATGAACGCCTTGGCATGGGAAATATATATAATCACACGTTCTGCCGTGTTCAAAATCTTCCGCTTTCAGACTGAACATTTTCTCATATCCTAGAAAGGCATGTTTGTCCTTCAGTTATCCAATACATTAACATGCAGGCTCTTGAGTGTAGCCTACTTTCATTCCAAGTAGTTTTGGAACCACAGATCAGGCAGGTATGTCATTCTATCAGCTGCAATCAGCCATGATTAGGGAGACTTTATCCACTGAATTGCAGTGAAGAGTTTCTTGTGCCCATGGTTACTGTATGGCCCTCATAGCCTTCACTTGCCGATGATTAGTTTTAGAGGGTGTTTCTTATCTCCCCCAGTTATCTTGTGTGATTCCATGGGAGACGTGGTGAGAAAATTCAGATTATTACCCAACAGGATCAAGAAAGAATTCACTGCAGCACAGCACGATTAAATGTCAGGCTCCTTTCTCCTTCTGCTCTTGGTACAACAGAGTATGTTGAGATCACTTGTGATGGGAATTCCCCTTGTTCATACCTCACTTAATATGGCACAGAAGCAATAGTACAGTGCTGTGGAGCGCTAGCACTACACAGTGGTCACAAAGTAATATTTCACATCATGTGAATTGGCCAAATATTTTTGGAGATACTAAGACTGTATTACACTTACTACTAGCAGATTATCTTAACAGTTTATTGTATTTTATTTAATTCATAACTCAGTGCCAGATCATTGAACTTATTTGGCATTTCCATGAGTGATTCTTCAGTACTAAAACCATATATTCAGCTGGTCTGAAACAGTTTATTAGAAATATGTAGTCAAAAATTCCCACAGCATTAGACAAACTCAAAAGTATTCAACACATGTTAAATCAAATACACAAGTTTGCAAAACATATTTGTAGTGTATCTGCTTAAACACACGTCAGTAAAAACAATTTGGGAACCTCTTGGTAGACTACATAGGATTTCTGCACTCACCTCAGTACGCTTATGGAAGAAAATTACTTTCTGCATCTGCTACAACGTGCAATATGTTTAGTACACTGGCATAGGGAAAAAAAACACCTTTGCAAAAGGTGACTGCATGAGAAGATTGTACCATGTTTACTGTACCATAATCTGAACACAAGCTGTAAGTTGCACAGGCATATTCATTTATTTTAAATGCTGAAATATTCAATGAACTGTTGTTAAATATTTGCAGATGTTGACATACATTGGAAAACTCATTTCAAGCTGAACTCTTTTATAAATTAACAAACAAAATATAAGTGCAATTTACAATACAAACATTAAAGGGGAAATCTTTCATAAAAAAAATCTACTTTTTTGGAAAATAGGCATTTTGAATCTGTTTTTTTTTTCTTCATTAAAAATCACAATGTTCAATACATAACCTGACATCGCAAAAAACCAAGAGAGGGAGAGAGGGTGTAAGACATCAGCACATCCCATTACAGTCATTTGAAGTCAATGAACAATGACGTTTTTGTTTAAACAGAATTGTTCATGCAGAATAGAACAGCAAAGCACAGCACTGTATGTCGCTAAGGATCTCTGTGCATGTCTGTATCCGACAGTCACTCCCCGCCTTTGAGGGTTTGGCTTTGGAAACTTTGTAGAGAGATGAGGTTTCTTCCCCAACATGGCTGCCATCTCATTTCTAGTCTCTCTCTTCAACCAACCTGTGACTCACTTTGTTTACTACTGAGGTGGCATCCCATTTTCTCCTACTCAAGGTCTGGCATTTCTGGCAGAGAAAACAAAACCAAAAATGAAATGTTAAGATAAGGAAAGAATTAACACTGACTCCACATCACCTTGCAGTGCACCATGTAATTGGCCAAGTGGATGTTGTAACACATTTGATTGGCTATTGCAACAAAAAAAAAACAAGAAACAACAAAAAACACCAAATAGCTAAAATTACAACAATTCTAAACCACATGTAAAATAGGAAGTGGAACAAAAATGATGGTACCACAAAATTACAAAACAGTGCTTTTGAAATAGGACTTACTTTCATCATCGCTGTCTGCAGACTCATGCTGAAAATATCCACAAAAAAAACCAATCAGAATTCTCCACACACTATTTTAACCAGTGAATGCCGCTTTATTATTTTTACTCCGATTATACAATAAAGCACTGGTCACTGTAATAACGGACATACATAATGGAGTTATTAAAGAATCATACCTCCTCATCTGCACCATCTAAATCTGGTAAATCATCCCCTCCCATGCTGTTCATCATCTGTAGCAAGACACAGGAGAGATGACAATCAACATGTCAGCACTGAGTCTGGAATGGAAATACCCGCACTTCCAGCAGATTGTCTCTATTCAACACGCTTACCTCTGAGAATTTGTCAAAACTTGACAAGTCCTCATCTGAGTCATCTTCCCAGTCTTTCCAATTATTGAAATCCACACTCAGCCAGTTGAACTACAAGAAGACAGATTAGAGTATGAATATTAAAATATGACATGCATAATTAAAACCATTTGAATATGATAATATTAGTCAGGCGGTAGTATTATGTATAAACCTTTTTTTCTGACAATGTCTCTCAATTTGAGTTTAAAATCATCAAATGTGGTGTGTACATATTCCCTTAGTTCTTTAGCAAGCTGGCAGACTGCAGCTTCACCTTTCTCAGAATTTTGCAGTTTTAAAAAAACTGTAATGAGGGAATTGACATGTAGGGATGTGGTGTTTTATTGTGCTTAATTGGACTATGCAGGACTGCATGCAAAGATTAATATTTAAGTAATATGTGCTTCTGATAAACAAGTGAACAGCTTACCAAGATTCATTTTTAGAATAACGGCAATAAATGGGCAATAACTGGTGTGCATGTAAACAGAGTCGGTAATTGAATTGCAAAGTGATTTGATTATCTGTGGATTGAGAAGATTCTTTTTATTATTCATGAAAATTACCTTTGCCTTATCTTTGGTGAGCCGTGGCCATGATTTCCCAGCCTCTGCTTTTCGTAAACAACACAACACAGACCTGTCAGTGCGCCTGTGCTTGGATTCCTGCATGAAAAAGAGAAGGATAAATAAATGCTTTGATAAAAAAAAACATGGTGGCAACACTGGTTATGGTTGGGGGTGACAAACTTACTTTGGGGTCAATCTCCTCAAAAAGGTCCAATACATTTTGGTGTTTGATATTATCTGTCCCACCAACACAGCTGTAAGAAGCAAAGAAATAATGACTTTTCCTTCACAACAACACGATTCTGGACCAAAAGATCAGTTCAATTTTCAGAATATAGTTCATGTACTATATTACTCATCTGGTCAGCTAGCCCGAAGCATAATGCATTTCTCATGAATATTGCCATATTAAGGTGTTATGAACCTACACTCTTACCTGAAATCAATTTTAGACTTGTTGAAATTTACTTTCACATCTTTGCTGTCCTCCACGCAGAACTCAATGAAAACAGAGTCCCGTCTGTCATACCACTTAGCAGTTGCAGACTGCCTGATGAAAAAAATAGCAAAGGGAATAAGTGACATTCATCAAGAAAACCAACATCCAGTCTTACTTCACTCTAACCTTACAGATACATTTCATAGATATAGACTACCGGTTTCCCAATTGTTGGTATTAGCTGGGCCAAATGGTTTCATTTCACATTTTGGCCAGCAGTGGTGGTCCACAAGTGCTGAATGAAAAAAGGGGAAACGGTGGCATACATGTGTGCAGCACATTTTAAGTCACGTTTGAATCATGACGCCTCTTGCCCAGCACAACCCTACTCATTCAAGATTACTATGATCTTCCTTGATGATGATGGTCCTTTGAAACTGACTTGGCAAGACAGCACTTTTACTCTGCTCTACGAAAATAGATGTTCTCTGAGAAATTAGTTTGAGTCATTGTCAAAATGGTGCACCCGGCGTCTTGGTGGCAACACAAATCCCACAGCAACGTTTAGCGTGTTTAATACAGTAAGTCAGAGAGGAAATCAGGTTCCACAAATATTGACAGCAAGCTGTATGCTCGGTTGAGTATGAACTAGTGAGGAAAAGGAAAGCTCATCTGTCTGGAATGAAGGGAGTTTGTACTGCAAGTAACACTGGACAGTTTGTCTGTATGGCTTACGCTAGCTAAAGTGTGTGTAAAGCTTATGCTAGCTAAAGGGTGTGTGTATAGCGTTATGCTAGCTAAAGTGACGTCTTCCATTCAAACCTGATCATGACACCACGCTTTACAGATAGCCACCCTAGCCCTGTTGACATTCGCCTGCTAGCTTTCTAGCTAACGATCGCTAATGTAACGTTAAGGCCTCTACACAAAAACAGTTTGACATCCAATAATCAGAGGTGATAATAGTTTGAATGAGAGTTAGAGCCACACAAAAAAAGTTAAATGAGTGGACACGACGGCTTGCAGTTTTTAGTCCTGTGCAGGGTGAGCATGCATGCACCGCTGAAGCTAACTCGTGTGCTAGCCAAGTTAGCCGGATAGTTCCGTACTGCATCCCAACCACACTCCACTCCCAGTAACGTACTTATATTACTGTTAACCATTAAAAAAGTAAACCCAAGACTTACATCTTCTTGGTTTCTACCACTTGAACTCCTTTGTCGGACCACAATGTCTGTAGCACTGTTACCTATATTGCCTGGTAACAATGAGTACTGAGAGGCAAAATGCGAACATAAACAGATACTAACTCTCTACAACAGATTCACTCACTGGTGTATTTCCAAGCATCGCGTGTTTTCCTTGTTCTCTCGTGACGTGCCTAGCACCAGCCAGCCACGAGCGTGGGCACGGGTGCTTGATAGAAGCTGTTTGAGATGATTCTAGAATCAAGTCTTTTTATAGTTCCAGAGTTATGCGAAGGCTCCACCAAGAGTTGTATGGTTAAAAGTTCATGCGCATGTCTTTTTTTTTTTTTTTTTACAGTCTATGGCACAAATTCACGTTTGATACACGACTCCTGGGTTGACAGATGGATTTGAATCATACCAAATGAATTCTGTATTATAATTTGATATTATCGGGCCTACACTTATATGCGTCACAACTCACAAGTGCATGCACATAAACTTAACAAATTTGGATTTTACATCTTTAGCTGACATTCTTATCCAGAGTGCCTTGCAATGAGTGCAACAGTAAAATATGTATATTGGCAACATTGCAAGCAATGCACCACAGTGCCATTTTTAGGTAACTTTGTTCAGTAAAACATGGCAGTGTATCTACCATTCAAGCTATTGCTGGGATTTGACAGCGTCCTGTTTACATGACAGACACTTTCACCAGGTAAGAAAATATGCACAGAAAATATTTTTATTGGCAAAAAAGGGAAACATACACAGCAAACAGAAACAGAACATTCAGTTTAACACCTCCCCTCCCCCTATATTAAGTTTAATTAGTCTTCTCCATTGAAGGAAAGCAAGACGTTTTGCATCATGCCTACATGGTCAGTTCCTGCAAAAAAAGATAAAAATAAAACACTATTAGTGATTTGAATAACCTCACCTGTTCTTTTAACCTTTATATTGCCCTTTTCCAGCAACAACCTGCTCACATACAGCTTTACTGTGCACCATGCCTAAGCTTGTTTAGTGGTCTTAATTTTCTTACCATTATAGCATTGACAATGTCGTTATTGTTGTTCTTGAGAGCACGGATAGCCTTCGCCCTGGACACATTAGCTTGTGACATCACCAGCTCAATGTCCTTGACCTCCACGCCAGTCTCATCAACCTGTAACGTGTGAGATTATGGTTATTTTTCGGATTTTCTTTACATAACCTTATCATGAGTGCAATGTAGATAAGAAGATAACTAACAAAGCAAAAAATAATTAGGGACTCACCTCTTCTTCTTCGCTCTCCTCTTGTACTGTGGGTGTAAGTGTGCTCTCCTGGATATTTGAGACTGCATCTCCTTGCATCTTGAATTTCTCTGCTGCAGCTAGCTGGGCTTGTTGTGAAAGGTCCTCAATCTAGATTAAAGGTCAATCATCATTCAGTTTTTACAGCAAATTGTCAGTACTACGACTATTTTATAAATCCTATGATGACAATAAATAGGAATGAAAATGGTTCTTACCTTGGCTTCACCAAATACAATGTATGTGTCTGATGCTGGGCTCTTGTAGACATCTGGCTTGGGGATGACAAAGAGAATATTCTTGGATTTCCGGATGGTCACCCTCGTCACTCCTGTCACCTGGCGGAGACCCAGCTTAGACATAGCCTAGCCAAAGATATGAGAACACAAGATATAATTATTGCAGCCACGGAATGGACAAAATCCAAGATGAGGCAAATTAAACTAAAGTACAAGACCTTTCTTGCTTTCTTCTCACTTCTGCTTTGTTTTGCTTTACTGACTGGCTCCTCATCAATCTCTGCTGCTGCAGCGAGCTGAGGGAAAAGAACGAGCATAAGATATTTTTTTTGTTTTTTTTGTTGCTAATTTTGTTTTGCATTTGGAGAAGTGGCCATAGTCCATCCTGGTCTCACCTGTGCCTGCTGTGTCTGCGTCTGGCTCGAGTCCTGGTCCTCCAACTCTGGTACTGACTCATCACTCTCTGAATCTGTATCGGACCCTAAAAATCAGCCAATCATTCAATTAAGAATACAGTATTCCCTCAGAAATGCTGTTGGTTTATTGAAAAAGGTGATGCAAAGATCTGCTTCACCAAACATCTCTTTAAAGGACACATCACTTCACTGCAGTGGTTAGAGTACTGAGCTAAGGTTAGTCTCATCAATGAGATCAAAATTCTGAATAAAACCCTTATCTGGTTGAGCTCCAAGTCACAAGTTTAAATTTTGATCAAAAGAAGAGTGTATCCACCCATGCATAGGCAAGGTAGTGTTATCCGATTAATGGTAAATCCTGCATTAACATGTGAACAGACAAGGCAATCCAAAACAGATTTCACACAAAAAAACTTCTCAGAGCTTTGAAATCCCCGTGCTCCAAGTGCAAGTGTTACGATTCACACACAGCAAATGCAACAGCAGTAGACATTCACAGGTGGGTGAGTGCTTTCTTCAAGGGCACTTGAGTACTTGTTGATACAGAGGATCGCAATTCAACCTTCCAGCTACTGACAGCTGCTCTATTGTTATTCCATCCTGTACATGTAGCCCTCGCTATTACATTCCATAATCTCTTTGGAGAAAATAAAAACAAAAATGTGATTTGTTTCTATAGTTTAAGTATTTCTTTACAACCTAAGACCTACAAATTGCTGTATTTACTACATAAATGGTTACTGATTAGTGCCACGTTTAATGCCATGCAAAACAGGCACAACACTAATAAAAAAATACCCTTATTGTTTTTAACCCCTGGTTCCATTGGGGAATCTTGGTCTGGAGGAGGCTCAGTGAGGAAAAAAGGGGTTACAGAGGGAGCAGGAATGGGTGATGATGAGTCCCTTGGGAGATCCTCCACAGTGTCTAGGGAGGCCATAAATGAGCCAACAGGTTCCTTTGGAAGAATCGGTTGCGGGAGGTCACCAATCTCTTCAGCAGATGGAATAGGAATAGCCGCTGGAGACGATTTAGAAGACATAACCTTGACACTAGCAGGGGCAGAGCAGAAGACCGAGGGCTTTTCTGCATTTGGGGGAGATGGAGAAGACGCAGGACACTGGGCTGTGGGATTTTTCTCAATAGTGATCGGGACAGATGCAGTAGCAGCAGCAGAAGCCAAAACATCTCCATTCACAGCTTGATTCTCAGCCAGCTTATCAACAGATGCCTCTTTAGCGCTGCCATCAGCCATAGTGTCAGAATGCAGCTCAGCCTTATCAGTTGAAGGCCCCAAAGGAATGGAGGCTGTCACATGCAACTGCTGCTCTGGTGTTTGACTTCTAGCGGCTCTCTTTGTGGTCCGAAGGGCTAGAGCAGCAGAAAATGACATGGGAGCTCGAGCTGCGGGCTGACATGTGACTTTAAAGGCAAAGGGGGAGGCTCTAGCTGATATCACTTTGGGAGCAGCTTCAGGTAGCTGGACTTGGACTGGAGAGGAGATAGGTTGAGACACAATATCGTCAGTATGAACAGCCTCGGCAGCTGCTGATAAGGCTAGGGGAACAATAGCCGAGGTAGGGGAAGAGAGAGCAGCTTCTTCAGCTGGGCGGGAAACCATAATGTTCACTGCGGATTGGGCAACACATGAAGCAGAAGATAGCGTGGACAGAATAGGAATGGCAGGCGGCTTGTGAGTGTGTGGGGCACCGCTGGTGATGTCAGACGGGATGGGATGAAAAGGTTTGGAAAGAGCTGGCGCATAGGTGTTAGATTCAGTTGGGTGTGGCGCATTAGCCGTGCCTGGTGCAGAGGAGGGTTTAGTAGAGTGTAGTAGGTTAGTGGTAACCTGCGATCCATCCGTCTCTCTGACTTTCATTACCTTGGGCTGGAGGTAAGCCTCTCCAAGGCCAGAAGGGGAGCCGAGGGGGGTGTAGGGAGGAGTGGAGACGAGGAGGGAGGGAAGACAATTTGGAGATGAGGGACTGAAGGTGGATGGCAGAGAGGGGTGTTTGGTGGCCACAGGTAGGGCTTTAGTTGAGGAAGCTACAGGGACGTATAATTGCTCAGTCCCACTTTTAGCCTCATTATTTCTGGTAGGCATAGGGTGACTGGCAGTAGCAGGAGGAGGAGGAGGGGAGGACAGGACCTCAAGACCAGAGTCTGAGGAAAAGACAAGTTTTCAGTTGAAATGCATGACAGTATTTCTAGGCTATTACTAACATGTTATCGGTGCCTCCCATCAACAATCCCATCCAAATCAAACATTTCCAAAATGTTCATCTTAACCATGGATGCAGCAGGGCTTATATAGCATCATTCCTTACAATGATTTGAAAGACAGTGGCTGATATTGATGGCACTGTATCCAACGCTACATTATCTCCAGATGAATATACTCAACTGTTTTAATGGTGTCCTTGGAAGACTTAGCGATTCCACTTAATTTCCACATAATTGAAAGCCACAAAGATCAGTAATTTTAGAATTAACTAGTCTATCACCATGAATTCCTAGTTATCATTTTTGGAAAAGAAAGAAATCATTGAAATCTAAATTTCCTGGCAAGCACCTCCAGGACCTTTCTACAATGGTGTTGTGATTTGAGTGGGGAAGTAACCAGCTGGCTGTGGTAAGTTTTTATTTTATTTTATTTTTCAGGCCAGGGGGCCAAAACGTCAGTCAGTTAATAAACCATTGGAAGCTGATTTGCTGCTGTGCGGTCTCTACTTTTTTCACTGTTATTTTTTCTGTCCTGCACCTGTGTCCCTTTTTTTTTTTTTTTGGATGTGCGTGATCTATCTCTCTTCTGGTGGACAAAAGTTTGCTTCCTTCCCTGATTGCCATGATGTCAATTTGAGAGTTCAGCCAAGCATACAAACCTGTGTCTGCCCGCGGCTGCTGAAGCTCCTGCTCCAGCGCAGGAACCGTTTCTGTAGCTTCACCTGGCATGACTGTAAACAAAAGAAAAGGCTGGATTGAGACCACTGCACTGTCTGGCACTTCTCATTATGTCTGTACAAATCTTTGTACAACACACCACTGTAGTCTGAGGAATTCTGTTCACATGTTCATAATGCTCATAACTTCTGTCATATAGCCTATAATCTGAAATGTACAGTAATACTTTACATTTTCAGAACAAAAAATATTGAAAACACAGAGTCACTGTAAACATTAAGGATTTGTGCCATGTTTACATTTTAATTATGTCTATGTTAATATTTTTATTATTATAAATAAAAAATAGTTCAAACAGCTGTTCCAGTTGCCCCATCTGCTCTCCCTTTACTCCTCACCTCTTTCCTTCAAGTTCCAGTGAAAGAGGGGAGTGGAAAGTTTTGAGACGCACCCCTTGCTTTCTTGTGATCGCAATAGCAAACTTTAAAATGTGGAGGTGAAATATACACACTAAACCTCATATTACCTCAGGTCCAAGCACCAAACGTCAAGTGTCTCGTTCAGTGTGGAGCTGATAAGGCTGTGTGTCGTACAGAAGCAACTTAGCACAGGACCTAGTTCGGTTGGCTAACATTGACCCATTCACACAGACAGTACTACAGGCTTATTACAGCAGCCAGTGAGCTAAATCGTGAGACGTAATTTGTTTTCCTTTATATTTAGAAACATACTGCTACGATCCAAACCAAGCTAGCCAACTACAGCCAGTCATATCAACGGAAGGGTCCGCGGACAACTACACAACGTAAGCTAGAAAATGGCATTTGTTTTGCTGTATAAGAAGTGGTTGAAACAAAAATGGCTTAAATTCCTTAACAATCCCAATTTAAAAGTAATGTTTCAACGATAACCGAGACCAACAGATAACTATACTGTTCGATGATGACAGATTGTTAACGAATAACTTACTCTGACGGAGGGTTATCCAAGCTTGCCGTGAAATAACTACAACTACCAGAATGCTTTGCGTTGCGGGCTGTAAATTACCTTTTAAAGGGAAACCACTTTTACTTAAACCTACCTACTGATCTGCTATAAAACGATCTAACTGTACCTTTATAGTTGAAAGAATGAAAGAAAAAATAAAGAATGGATTTTGACATAGTTGTAAATACAATTATGAGTGGAGTAGTAAAGGCCTTATAACTCATTCATAAGTCATTTTACATTCAGAGTTTGATATCATATAAAGCAGTAATTTGTTAGCTTAAAATTTGAAAAGGATCCAATAGAGTCTAATTCATTTATTTCCCAATGAAAGTATTATGATCAAAACAATACCCTAAAGCAACTTAGTTGAACTAAAAATACAATGGCAGTGTATGAGATGCATCAATAACTCTCTGATTTTTAGCAGTAGGCTTAACAATGGTTGACCGACTACAGAGGTTGTGCTGAATCTGATTAATGGAGTTGGTTGGGCCAAATCCAACAATATTGGATTTATTATGCAATAAGTGTTGAGACCCTCAGTACTTTCCATCTGGAAGTCAATTATTAAGATGGGTTAAGCTGCTGGTATCACCCTTTTGGAGTTTTATTAGCATATTGAATTGAGTATTGTCTGCATAACAGAATAAATGACCTAAAATGACAATAGGAAGTGGACACATAACGAAAATAGTGTGAATGGGGCCTGAATTTGTGCCTTGATGTACTGGAGAGCATGTTGCACTCCCTACAAAACAACAAAAAAGGACCTGCCAGCAGAATATGATATTGAACCATTTGTTTGTAACACCAACCCATTCTTTGAGATCAAGCAGAATGGTTTATGGTGTCACGCAGTGCACTGAGATCTAAAGGGATTAAAATAGAGCAGTGAGCAGTGAGGATGAGATCATTTGTAACTTTAACCGCAAGGTAAAGCTCTCGATTTACAGTTTGATCTTCTTTCCAACCCTCACCTATGGCCATGAGCTTTGGATATTGACCGAAAGACTGATACTGCGGATACAAGCAGCCGAAATGAGGCTTCTGCACATGGTTGCTGGCCTCACTCTCCGTGACAGGGTGAGGAGCTCAGCAATCTGGGACGACCTCGGAGTCGAGGCACGGTCAACTGGGTGGAGATGATGGGACAGACGCAGGACGCACTGGAGGGATGACAGCTCCCAGCTGCCTGGGAGCAACTGCAGAGCCCCCAGGAGGAGCTGGAGGGAGTTTCTGGAGGAAAGATGTCTCTGCTGCTCTTCTTCCCCTGTTGCCATCATGACCCTGAGAGAAGCAGCTATAGAAAATGGATGGATGGATGGATGGATGGATGGATGGATGGATGAGTCTCTGTGTTGTGGAATGCTCTAAACCGGGCTGAATTTTCTCATTATGTGGTTATTATTTATAAATAATTTACCAGGATCTATTGCCAACATACTGATGATAAATAGAGCTACCTCAAGTAAAAATAAACACATCTCAGAAGTATTACTGGTTGGCTTCTTTACACCAAATCAATGAACACTTTTTTCATAATAAGCTAGGCCAGAAATTGTTTCAAGTGTAGCTAATAGCCTATAAACTGTGTTTGACAGTTTTTAGACTACATCCGCAAACTCATCCAGTACTAGTGGGCAATGAAGAGAGAGTTAAATTCATGAATTAATAAAGTTCTTATCTTATGTCATTGTTTTACAATTTTTCTAACAGTACGGAAAACTTTCTGCAAGTGCAACGCTGGCATAATGTAAGCCACACACACACATACACTCACTGGCCAAAATAATTGGAACACCAGTTTTCCATGATAAGCATGGCTCATCAAAAAACCAAGCCATATTCTAAAAGTTGCACATGAATTGAAACACAGCAACAGGGGGTGCAGGTTTTGCTCAACAAACTTGTGACAGCTCTTTTATGTTTTATGGAAAACCGGTGTTCCAATTATTTTGGCCAGTGACTGTATATATACTGTATATATATAATAAAAATAACTTGTGTAGCTTTCACACATGCTGTCAGCACTAAGGCATTATGTCAAACCCATGGAGGTCTATACTCGCATTGTGATGTGTAGCTTGTGTAGGTTTCCACAAGTCTGACATGTCAGGCTTTGTCAGGCCGAGTGTCAGAAGGGCCAGACAGGTATATTGGTGTACTGAGACTATACTATGGCCTGACACAGATCAATACTGTCACTTTGGAAGAATTAAAACTGAGGGATACTTTCCAATTGGTATCACAGCCATATAAAAAAAACATTATCGAATGCCAAATATATTGGATCATTTTAATCCCAATTTTTTGTCAAAGTATGGCACCCAAAAATCTGGCATCAGCTTGGTCTTGATGAAGAGATCAGTGAATCAGTTTCAGAATTAGAAAATGTCTCCTGTCCTCTCAGTTTACGTTAGGTTCAGCAGTTATCTTTGTTCATCTTTGGCTCTGGTGACAACTTTTTGTGGCAGAGCGAGGCTCAGGTTCACTGTCCTGCATAAGGTGAAAAGCAACAGGAGTGCTGTGTTGGTGGGACTGATGTAGTGGAAATCCAGATAACTCAGCTTTAGTAAAGTAATATGATTACAGTTATTATCTCTCAAGCCAGTATCTTTTCCAATTATGGACTTTCCACAATAAAAAGAACCTTTAACGCCTCTATCAGTGTGTCTGTATAAAAAGCTCCAATTATCCCCAAACAATATAACTTCTGTCAAAGATAAACTTGTAGAAACGACATCATCATGGCTGTTAATAAATCCATGCACCCTCAAAGCTTGCATCATAACTGACATGAGTGGATATTCCCGCAGGTGGCATGTATTTTTGTGTGGTGTGTAGCATGCATTTGTGCATGCATATGTGTGTGTTGTTATGAGTTAAAAGCTGTGAATCACCACACAATGTGATTCACGGCAACAACAAAAAAAAAAAAACATTTTTAGCCAATCGTGTAAGTCCTGTGACGAACTTCCTGGTCACATTTTCTCGTAGGTCTCTCAGTCCCCTCATTAATAGCTCCTTTGCTCGTAGTCAAGATAGGAGGACATGGGTTGAAAGCAAAGGCAGAGACACAAAATGATACGAAAGAAATTATCTGTGTGGAGTAAGCTGTCAAATAGCTAGCGTGGTGGGAGCCAGATAAGAGTTACTGAAGGCTTTGCACTGCACGCCTAGCCCAAGGACGTACGAGGAAGGCAAATTCAGCCGAGACTGAGGACGAGGAGTAGATTGGATGGCATTTACCACGGCCAGGGAAGGGCTGTCGAAAACCTAGAGAGATATGAGCAGTGACTACGACTGGATATCATGTCTTGACTACAAAAGACTTCTTATCCGCAGATAAACTGCAGCAGCACGCAGAAAAAGGGCCTCGTCCGATGGAGCACCGTGCTCTTTAATCCAGCCAGAAACCTCACCGACAGGCAGCGACGAGCTACGGCAAAGGGTGAGGTATCGAAATAATCAGAGGAAACGCTTGTGTTTGTCGCGAATTTATCAAGAGCTGATGTTGGGAAATCGGTAATGTCGCTTGCTGCGGAAATGGCTCAAACAAAATATCATCGAGCTGCTGTGATAACGTTTATTCCTCAGCGCACAGTCCTTCAGTTTTTCTTCTCTTTTTCTGTTCAACAGGACGCTTTATTCGCAATTGAAGGAATTTATGGGATCGCAAGGTAACCTCTCCATCTAAGAAGTGTCACCGTTTTGTTTCATGTGGCTGTTAAGTGGGCTCTATTTTCAGCCGAGCGCGTTTGATGGGCTTTAGTTTCCTTTGTTTACAGTCTGCATTTCTGAACAGCTGATACGTCCTCAGCAATGCCGCGATACTGCCTGTTGTAGGTTTGACGTGCTGCGGCCACTGCAAACAGCTGTCCGTAAAAACAAAAAAAGATATTAGACATGATTCACTTTGTCATGCTGAACTAGACCGCAAACAAAAACCAGCAGAAATAGATCTGAGATACTGCTTTTCTCACTCACTCAGAGTAGCAGAGGAGTAACAGGCAGAAACAAAAACACTCTTCCAGGGATTTGTTTTTATGGGGCGAAATTGATTTTAATATAATCGATGACCTCTTTGAAGACAGCTTGCATATATTATCCATTTGTGAAAATTGAAAAAAAAAAAAATAGACTTCTGCATGCTCCAGAAGAAAGAACTTCTACAACTGAATTTACATACAAGTGCAATCCAGTTGTTCAAACAGGTCAAACTGTGTCAAATGTGCTGACGCCTCTTGTGTGTATTTCTGTGCAGTTTCGTCTGATGAGATGAGTGTGCGTGCTGGCCAGGGCAGTGATGAGGTGCTGGTGTCACAGGCAGTGTGGGATTACCTGGCTGCAGCTGGGCGGCCCTGGCTCATTGACTTCCAGGACAAGCAGGGGATGAGCGCTGGTATCATTAGGCGAGGGGAGAGGGGGGGCTGCTGCGCTGTGAGGCTGCAGCCGGTGGACGGCTCCAGGAGGGCTGGGGCTGGGGTGATGGATGGACCCATCTCCAGCGAGACCCGAAAAGCCTTCATTGACTTATGCCGCTGTGCCCGCAAAGAAATGAGCAAACAGGAGGGAGGGCCCAAGAGGAAGCGGACTCTGCTGCCCTGCGTTGGAGTCCTGGAGCCGAACGGGGAGGGGAGCCTGCTTCCACCGCCGCCTCCCCAGCCTCGGCGGTCCCAGAGGCAGCAGCAGAGGTTCAGGAAGCCCGCTGATGAGGAGGCCTGCGCCATGCTCCACGAGGTGGCCCAGAGGAAGGACATGGACCCTGGCATGGCTTCGCACAGCGAGGCCGAGGACAACACCTCCTGCTCTATCTGCATGGGGGACATAGTGGAGAAGACGACTCTGGAGAGATGCGGCCACTCTTTCTGTCGCTCTTGCCTGGATCAAGCCTTCAAGGTGAAGAGAGCGTGTCCGGTGTGTCGGTTAGTGTACGGCCAGCTGATTGGGAACCAGCCGGCCAATGGCAGTATGATGGTGGAGAGAGACCCTGACCTGGAGCTCCCTGGACACGAAGGCTTCGGGTGTATCTGCATCATCTACAGCTTCCCTCCTGGCCTACAGGCGGTGAGTAGACCTGGAGCATGTGGAGATGCAGACTTTGAGTCCCACTCTGTGTTACTGGCATACCTTGCAATTTTGATAATTCTCTATGGGTGTAATGAAACACTCAGCTCACAATTTTGCCTGATAGATAACAGAGGGATCACTCAACAACATTGTCACAATATTAGAAATGCATTGAAGACTGAACAATATTGCCAAACACAGAATAAGTGTAGGCTTGAGAGTCTTAATTTGGCATCAAACCATGATATTGATTCATACATTTTGTTATCCAATTGCAGTCAGTCATATTAAATTATCCCTATAACTCATATCACAATACATTTTTCAGTTCCTTAATGCACAGATTGACTTGCATGCTTGTAATACTGTTTCTTCAAAATGAGGTGAAATTTAAAACGGTCGCTCATTATTATTCTCACTATATAAGACAAAAACAGACATTCTAGTGCAAGTGAAAAAGTGAAGTGAAAAAGTGACTGTTGCCATTATAAACAGTAGTCGCAGGGATCTGGTTCATGCCTTCATTTGCCTAAATACAGAGTTAGCGAGCTTGAATCCCTTCTTCCTCTTGTAGACCAGTTAGTTAGGCAGCAAAAACAGTAGGAGAAAATAATGAAATATTTGATAAGCTCACCAATGATTGTTATCACACTTATTTGACAGTTATAGTTGACAAAAAACATCTGCATACATATCCTTTAAGTGTAAATAGGAGTTTTTACCCTTTTAAAGTAGAGAATTCAAACTGTGGGGATTTTATTTTTCAATTTATCTTAGGAGGAAATAGTTGACTGCAGTTATGTGTGTCCCTGTATGTATCAGAGGAAGCCCACATCTGTTCTTGATCTGTGGATGGGAACACAATCGATGTAGTACAAGTGTTATGAACCCCAACAAGTAGGCATCATTGTTTTGCATCCCTTATTAAAAGTGATCCTGTTTACTTCCTAACAGCCAGAACACCCGAACCCGGGTGTTCGGTACCCAGGAACGGACCGCGTGGCCTACCTCCCCGACAGCCCCGAGGGGAACCGCGTGCTGGGCCTGTTACGCCGGGCCTTCGAACAGCGCCTTATCTTCACCATCGGTACCTCCATGACTACGGGCATGCATAACGTCATCACCTGGAATGACATTCACCACAAGACCTCGCTATGGGGGGGGCCCCGCTGGTATGTACATGATTTAGTTGGAGGCTGATGGCACTAGGATTTGATTCTGTAATGGCCTCGCAAAGTTCCCGAGAGCGGTGGTAGCAGGGAAGAGGCCCCCGTATAGATTGACAGGTGTAATTTAAGTTCCTGACAAGGAAAGGCCTTGTCCTTGGCTAGATGGCACTGTTGCTGCCCGAGCGTATACTGATGCACTGATGGCTTCTTATTTCTTCTGACAGTTTTGGCTACCCAGACCCCACTTACCTGGTGCGAGTGACAGAGGAGCTCAGAGAGAAAGGCATCACGGCAGACTGACGGCGTGAAAGCGTCAGGCAATTCCAGGACTCTCTCGGACTTGTGACCGTCCTCGCGGCGGACACGACTAAGGCTCCAGGTTCTGTTCTGAGACTGCCCATCCCTAAAAAGGACCGCTGAAGACGAGGCCCTCAGCAGACACGCGTCTAATGCTGCAGCAGAGCCCACCTCACCACACTAGTTGTTCCTCTGTTTGTTCATTTTCCTCGGGAGTTCAGCTTAACCCAGTGCTTTGTGTGGAAGAAAATACTTTGAGTGCAGTGCATTCTTGTATAACACAATCCTCTACCTGTTACTGTTGGCAATAGGACCGATATCTGATGCACTCATTTAAGAGTATCATGGCGTGTTGGAGTTTGAGGTACTTATATATTATTTAGGAAAATCTAAGTTTGAAGTGTTAAAAAAGACGATTTATGTTATATTAATGTTTATTTCTATGCTGGGGATTACTTTATTTGTTATAAGCACACATTCTTGTTTTTATCTCCCCAGTAATGTTTGTTGAGTCAGTCTCTCTAATTTGATTGTTATTAATTACCGATGGTAAGAATAGTACTTATAAGACGGAATAGCACTGCTTCAATAGAAAGAAATCATTCTCTGAAGTTATTGCAATCTAAAGCACTCACAGGCACTTTGGTAAGGGAGTGTGATTTTCAGTGAAGTAGGAGTAATGGTTTTTGCTTCCTCTCCATGGAAGAGTGCTCGGGGCAAACACAGGTTTGTGCAGCCATGAGCTATTTGCTTGGTGGCTACAAGTTGATGTCAATTGCTTGGAGCTCTTCATCTGCGTTTGATGTTCCTCATCTCTCTTCACTTTTTACTTAAATAGGAAGAATGTTACTGGATGTCTCATTGCGGCACCTTTTATTGTATGTCAAGACTTCCCCTGAGGTTCTTAGCCATTGTTTATTCCCGTTACTTCAAGATGTCTCCCAGGTTTTGAGCCCATCACTTCAGTTGTTACTAGTGTGCTCATCTAATTACCAGATTTATGACGATGTCAAGCGCAAAAGGGCATATAGACCACTTAAACCAAATGAAAGGCACAAAAGCTCTTTAAATATCTATGCCTCTGTCCCTGTCAAAGTGGGAGACTTGCCTGCTAATTTTCTCATTTAAAATGAGGTTACTGCTGTAAATTTGTTTATCTAAATAGATAATCTAGGATCACAGAGTGAAAACCTAACAAAAGAAAACGTGGGAACAATTGCTATTGATTTGATTTTGGGTGGGTGGGTGGGGTTTATCTCATTTTGTTGTGCCTTTCTTATATTCAATTTTGATAAAATCAAGCATGATGTTACTAATGAATGGTAAGCAGTTCAGGCGTGTTTCGGTGTTATTTGATAGGTCAACAGCATTATGTTTGTAGCTATATTATCTGGCTTTAAGTAAAAATACCACACAGTTCATGAGAATATGTATACTGATGTGTATTTAAATTAGCTTCTCATTCATAAACTTTCTTGTAGTCCAAAAGCTAAAAAAACTCAAAAATGATAAAAGCTATATGTGTGAAAGTGCTTTGCTAAGTGCAGTAACCTGCTTGACTAGTGGTAAGTCTGTCATTAATTTGATTAGTCAGATCCATACATCAAATAACCTTTCTTAATTTTTCATCACCTTTGTATTTTTGTTAAGGGACCAACTCAAATATTTTTGGGACACAGGATTGTAGTTTACTAAAGCTACCGTGCAAACATTTCTATGCATTACATGAGTGAGAAGGCGCCAGGAGACTGAATAGTTGGAGGGATTGCACATTGCAAATTGATTGTTAATGAAAAGTTGGAGTTTTGCTTTTCTAATTGCGTTGATTCGTACTTTGAGTCTGTTGATATTCAAAATAATGTGCTTTACATTTTAATACTTGAATAAAAAGTTATGTTTCGGTTTGTGTTTGACATTCAGTAGAGGCCCTAAATAGGGTTGTGGTTTCTGATTATGATCTGATGTATCCCAGAACTATTCCACTGTAGTGTCGAAGAGTCTGGTTCTACCAAGATGTTAAAGTCTGCGAAGGCACGACGCGCCATCTAGTGGACAAAAGTATGACAATGGAGAAAGAGCAGAGCTGAATACCTCAGTCATTAAATGGGAGTTATGCATGGAATTATGTAAGCCATATTTCATAAAATGTTTGTAATACCTTCATGAATATTCAAGAATATCTATTGAGTCCTACATTTCAGGTGTTTCCCCATTGCATTTCATGATAGAGTCCTCTTAACTAGTTGGAGTTGGCTATTCATTATCCAAAGCTACCACAAATAAGACACTTTGTGTATGTGTGTGTGTGTGTGTTGGTGAGCTGGATTTTATCTACAGCTCGATTTTCTCACACCAAAGTGCTGAATGAATGAATTACACCATCACTAATAATGCTTGTAAAACTTGAGGTTGGTTATTTGCCATGGCCTAACTGTCTTACATTTTCAGTGCATTCAGAAGAGTTGTTTTGGCCCTGAAACTCAATGCAATCCCATTCATTGCCAGGATTTGTTTTCCCTGCCATCTGGCACAGGGGCAGCCGGTCACAAATAGTAGAGCTCAGATGGGCCTGCACCCTAAGTTCTGGAGGTGTTTTCTCTTGCTCACAGCTTCTGGCAAAAATTGACATTATTAGTGATCATAAACTTTCAAAATAGAGACTGAAACCCCAATAATCAAGGGTCATATGCAACTGTCTCAGCAATCTCAGAAAACTGACAGTGTCTAGTTCCACTAAAATTCAAATTCTTGCTGCTAATGTTAATTATTGCCAGAGTTCATGATTGTAGAGAATTTACAGTATTTCTGTCACCTAATGGGCCGGTTGTGTGTCTGATCCAGAAATGATTTAAATTGCAGATTTTCAAGCAAAATCCAGTATAGTAAGTAAGTATAAACTGCTTCCAGTCGGCTAAACCATGGAGCGTCTCTATGAATGCATCTCTGATCAGGCACTTGTGCAGGGAGATGGGTTTAAAGATGACCCCGTAGATTAGAGTGTATCCTGGTTTCTTCTCTCTGCCATGTGGTCTACCAATAACACTCTTGGTAGCTCGAATGGCAGAAATATAACCTAGACACTGCAAGGAGGGTGCAGTGCAGAAATGCAGAAGTTGGACACATAGAAGGCAAAATAATGTCAAAAGTGTTTTTAGATCATTTGTTTTTTGATTATGTGGAATGTTGACACTTTGGTAGCTACCAGTTTTTACTGCCAGAGGCAAGGCAATGTTTTAGTCGGCAACCCATTCAACAAAGACAGACAGGTATGCCTGCGTCTGACAAACCAACACAAAATCAATTTTTAGTGTTATTCATAGTATTCTGCTATATCACCACAAGGCCTTCTTGACAGGAAAATAACAGGTGATTGTAATCAAGTGACAGCCACAACCAATGAGCTGTGGTAAAGCATGACATCATGGGGATACTATGAATACACCATCAATGAAAGTATCACATGTTTGTGTCTATAAGCAGTTTAAAAGATACTACAATAGAATTCAAGACTAGCAAACATTATATTTTTAGAAGATGAATCACACAGCAGTTAAAATGGCCCATAGACACCTGTCTGCTAAAGTGGTGTTAACCCTCAGGCATGTGCTCTCCTCCTGCAATGCTGCCTCAGGCAGAGACCAAAGCACTGCCATGCCATTACCATAGCAAGTTGTTTTTCTCAAAAACTACTCTTTACAAAAAGTATATTTTTACCTCTGGTTGTTTACAACACTTTCAGTTTGTGTGCAATTTGATCCAAATAAACTTTGACCAAACTGCAACTGTGGGCCATATCTCGAGTGTAACTTAACTAAAAAACAAAACATAAATAAATCAATTTGCGCTAATACATTGAGAACAGATAGATTATGACCTGTATTTCCCATGGAAGTATCATATTAGTATAGGTAATTTCCTCTTGTGGTTTACTGGAAATAGGGCAGAGTGGGAGGTCTTTCTGGTTCTTCCTCTTTTCAGATCTCAGCTTGATTCCCCGCCTCACCTTGGGGTGAGTTGGATTTAATGACCCGGCGGGTTATGGGACCAGAGGTGTGCTGCCACAGGGGGGTGTCATTGCTCTGAGCCACACCGTCTTGGCTTAATTGTTTCATTCATTTTGCGTCAGCCGGAAAGCCCTTGAAAGTCATCTCATGTTTTGTAAACGAACAAACTCGTTACACCCCTGCGTCGGACGGGGCACGAATCGAGCTCACCCAGTGGAAATGAATCGGCAGGCCTACTTTACTTGACGTCGAATAGTGTCACTGGAAACCACCAGCCCTTTCACATCCATACACGGATGGAAATGCAGCAACATTGTCGTCACTTACCGGAAAAATGGAAAACACAACAAATGCTCAGTGTGATCTTAGCACTGATGTGCACAGATCTCGCCGCGCCTCAGATATGGATAACTGCGCCATATGCTTAGACAGAATCCAAGATAAGAAAACTTTAAAGTGCCATCACTCTTTCTGCACTGAATGTATCGACTCGGTGTTCAAGTTCAAGCCCGCATGTCCGATATGCAACACCTACCACGGAATCTACATCGGGACCCAACCGGAGGGCACGATGACAGTGACGCGCCGCTGGCAGAGCTTACCTGGCTTTGAACACTGCCAGACCATCGTCATTGAATACCGTTTTCCATCGGGGATACAAGGGGTGAGGCTGACACTTTTAATGAAGGTTTGAAGGCACTGTATTACATCAGCAGAGATTGGGTGGTGCTAATAGCTCTTTCGCTACCACTTTCAGCCACTTTTACAAGTTTGCAGCTGCCCGCCAGAGGGCGCTGCAGCTTGTTTTTCAGAGCAGATACCCCAGCATGGATGTATTAAGAAATCGGGATAAACTCTGGCAAAATGGCCGTCCTTTGATTTCAGCGTCACCCGTCACATAAAAAAAAAAATGCTCCTCTGGTCCCTTATATAACCGCCTATAATACTTCCATGGTCTCAGCTCAAGGAGGTTTTTCCCAGCTCTGTGTTGTGTATCGTGGCGTCTGGAAGGGAAACGGGAGATTTGAGGAAGTGATCTCAGAAGCGCATCTGTCCGTTGCCATGCCAACAGAATGTCCGGTGGAGGGGAGGGGGGGGGGGGGGGGGGGGGGGGGGTACGGTGAAAGACAAGGATATCACATTTATCCACTGATTTAATAATCATTACAACTGAAAATGAAAAACTGGAACAATTTTGCGTCGCTTGTTTTCATTGAGAAGAATTTAACCCTCCCCTCCCCTCCCCAGCCCATCCTTCCAGGTGACAGCAGTATGGTCCAAAATAGGGCAATTGATGATATGGAGATTTATGAAAGATCAATGTATAGGGCTAACCGTGATTTTCCATATCCATATGGATTATACTAGCCTATCCTTTGAAATGCAAAAGTCCCCCACATCATTCACATCGGGCAAGTGTAGGCCAATTAATAGCCTAATAAGCCTAAAAGTATTTAAGACAACTCACAGCTGAGAACAGGTAGAGTGAGTCTAATGACTCTCAACACCATCAATATGCAGCAGAATATCTGCAAAGCACCCATTTAGGAGCATAAGTTTACCTGTAACAGAAACCACCAAACAAGAATTATTTTACAGGTATTACAGGTAGCAGGAACAGTGTGTGTGTGTGTGTGTGTGTGAGAGAGAGAGTGAGAGAGAGAATATCCCTTGTGTGAATTAATGATAAACACCACGCCATATATTTCTTGTTTATAGGGGGATTAGAGGGTAGAGATAAACCGAAGCAACTGTTCAAATTTTATTTTCAGTTGGATGCACATAAACATCACACTAAAAATACAGCATCCTAGTTTTTCTCCATGTCAGGCACGGAGGCTGAGGCGAGGGTGGTGACTGGGGAGAGGAGCTCCAAGGCGCTCTGATGGCGGGTGCTGGAGTGTGTGTGTATGTCTGAAAAAGAAAGGACATTTACAAACCAAGTGTGCCAAGTCAAGGGTGTCGCATTCCATCTTGACTTTGTCCAAATTTAAATCTCTATCTGTCTCCAAAGCCCTGCTGCTGAAAATGAAATAATGAACATTTTAAGTTATTCTTAGGATAAATGCAATCTTAAGGCCATGAACATGAATCTGCACACGCGGATCTTCGTGTGTGTGTGTGTGTGTGTGAGAGAGAGAGAGAGAGAGAGCGAGAACATAAAATTACAACAAAATGTATGCAACCAAAATGTGGACTGTCTATAAGCATATAAAGATAAATTTCTGCTCTTATGTTGGCAGTCTGACTTTTTCTTGGCCCAATATTTTTGGGAATATAACAATGCTCCAAATAACTCTGCTGGCAATGGTGAATGTACAGCATACTCTACCTGACTTGTCTAGGTGCATTTAGGTAAAAGTAATAGTAGAAAATGACTCACTAGCCTACAACCTGCTGTACCTTTGACCTTATTCCAGCCTGAGCACCCAAACCCCGGGGTGAAGTATGCCAGCACGTCCCGTACGGCCTTCCTGCCAGCCTGCGAGGAGGGGGAGAGGGTGCTGAGGCTGCTGAGGAAAGCCTTCGACAGGAGACTCACCTTCACCGTGGGACGATCTGCCACCACGGGCCTCAACAACGCCATCACCTGGAACGACATCCACCACAAGACCAACATGGGAGGAGGTCCACAATAGTAGGCACATTGCTCTTATTGTTGTAGAATTAAGAGTCACTAAATTCACCAAGTACAATAAATGCACAGCAATTTGTCTTGGTGGCTTTGGTGCAGGGACATATTGACAGCTGTACATCCTGGATCTGATCACTGGCTGAACTAGCCTACTTATACTTGTTTTCAGTGAATAGTACTACTAGTAAAAGAGTTCCACTTCTGGACTTAATGGTGATTTCACAATTTGAAATGACAAAAATTGATTTGGAGTGCCTTTTTAAGTGGCAGAGAGAAGAACAGCCAAAGCACCTGATACTGCATTAGTAGCATAATGTCGCTGTCGGGTGAAAACCTCACAACTCAAATTTTTGTGATTTTCATTTTTTTTTTACTTCAGTTGAAGCATTACATGCCCCTTTATGGGTTGAGGAAATTCTACACCTTTTGGCTTTAAGAAACCTTTTCAAAGCCAGTTGGATAAACTCAAAAATGCATGGTCGTCAAGCTGGAAACAAGGCTGTTTTCTGTGGTTCCTGAAAAGTTTCAGGTTTTCACCTGACAACAACATTATGAAACATGGTACCTCACAAGAGCATGATGAACACTCACTGCATTATGTGGCTGCTTGTCTTTCTTTCTTCCAGTTTTGGGTATCCAGATCCAGAATACTTGTCCAGGGTTCAAGAGGAGCTTCGTCTTAATGGTGTGACAGAGGACGACTGAGCGCTGAAGCCCAACATTCAGAACCATCCTCAAAATGACTATAAGTGACGTAGCTTTAATACTTGTATGCACTGCAACAAAGTGCCTGATTTCAAGATTGCACTTGTTGCACACAATGAAGTAGGGATCTTCATCAGTGACAATAAAAAAAAAAAAAAATGGATAGATATGATTGAAACAGTAGAGCGGTGGAGTTCAGTGGCTTTTCCCAAAGATGTTGCAACTGCCAACTGATTATGCATATAAAGAACATTAAACATGCAAATAATATATGCTATGCAACAATCAAAAGTACAATAGGTGAGTATGGTATAAATAGAGTACAGCGGGCTATAACTCTGTTTTACAGATTTACTGAATACTTATATAAATCGTTAGTTTCCATATGGATTACAATGTAGCTCAGTCATGTTTACTAATCGTCAAATTGCATTTCAATCCTGTTGAAATCCTGTACATTCCTCAGGCTGACAATGAGGTTGATTGTGGTTACCATGGCAACATGTGACAGCTGAGCTGACCAAAACTGTGTGTCTTCAGAACAACAAGCTTAGCTTTAGTTTGAACATTTAACTGTAACTGACAAATAAATTCCACACACTTCCACCCTCCTGAACTTAACTGTGTTGCAACAGCGTAGCTTTGGTTTTGTATTTCAGGCACGAAGAAAATGGAAACTCAAGCCCTTTTGTACTACTTTACAATAGCTGACGTTGGCAGACTACATTAATCTAGTTCAGTTCGATAAATTTTAGGTCTGCCCACACATGACGTTCATGTAGATGAATGAACTAGCTAAACATAGCATATAAATAATACATGTTCATTGTAACGTTGCACCTGTAAAATAGATGTTATAGTTCAAATGGAGTTCAGTGGCTTTTCCAGAGAAAGTGAGTGCACTGTTTTCACTCAACAGCTGTGTTACTAAGATGATGCTGTATGTGTGGCACCTAGTAGTGTTTTGTTGTTTGGTTTTTATGTTTATCTTTTTTTGGGGGGAGGGGGCTTATAAATATAATTAACATAATAAATGATAGGGTGTACAAATAACACGTATACAACACAGTTATTGCTTTGTTGTGACATCAGTTGCTCATACAGTATATAGCCATTGCTGCCAAGACTGCTGCATGGATGATTTTTACCATGTCTGTCTCACCTCAGTTAATAAAATCTGTATCGAAATGAGTGTCAAACAACTAAGAACCCCAGTTTTCAGGAGTGCTCCAAATTCACCAGCCCAGTCATGCATCTGCTAAGCGCTACATAGCCTAAATGAAAAATGATTTTGACCTCTCAGTGCTGCCATTTTCCTGTTTAGTCCACTAGAGGGCGATGCTCTCCTCACAGAAGCCCATTTGATGGCGTCTGTTTGGTATGCAGCTGTATCATCATCACAAACCCACAGTCCCACAGCACCTCCCAAGCCTCATAGCCCAAAGTCAGTGAGAGGAGCAGAGCATCTGCTATAGACGATGAGTCATGTGTTTCTATGGGGCTCAGGGCAGCTTTAGCTGTGGCAGCCACACTGTACACATGACAGAGAGGGAGGATATCACCTTTTTTTTTTTTTTACCATATTGAATGTGATATAAACACTAAATAAAAGATGAGCTGTGGTGTTTATATGCATAGACAGACACGGTGTAAAATTAAAGGTCATTAAAGACACATATTTACAAGGCTCGTGTCTATACTCATATGTTAAATGTGTAACAAGTGTCCCAGTCGTGACTAGCCCAGATAAACCTTCAAATCTTGTAGCCAAAGAAGATGTGTTAACTAAAAGCAGTGAGTATCACCACCTGTATCCCTTCAGATCTCTTCTCGTTCCACGCAGCAAGACAACATATGCTCAGTTTTCACCGTCCGCTGAGCTCAGTGACCCCGGCCAGCACCCAGTCACCAAGTTACAACTGAATATGAACGATATCCAACTGCTCTACCTCTCTGTGTGGTGACAGATTGGAGTTGTGGGGTGATCAAGTGTCTTTGAACCTTTATCTCAATCACATGACTGTTAAGAGCGAGCCAGGATGAACAGTGTGTATGTGACAGGCAGAGTTACAAGGCCTGGCCTCTTTAGTGCTTTGGTGTTTAGGAGCTGGGGGCATTTCTGTGGTCTAGGATCACTGGGCATCTGCTGCTTCCACAGAGCAGGGCAGACCCATCTGGTCCCCCCCCCCCCCCCCCCTCTCTCTCTATCTCTCTCTCTCTCTCTCTTCCAGCCCTTCTATTAATTCATCAGTCCATCCATCTCTCAGTTCTTTTCCATTCTCACCCCCCTACATCTATTTCTTTCTATCCTTCTGTCCTTTTTGTGCTTTTGCTATCAGACAATTCCCTCCCGATCTGCTGTGTTGTGTAAATGGAGAGAGACGTGGACCACATACAACATCACTGGTTGCAGCTTTCTGAACATTTTGTATGTATTTTTCAATTACGAATAACAATGACAGACTGGAAAATGGCCTTCCCGAATAGTGCGGCGGGGTGTGAGGAAAGGCACAAATGAAGACAAATGGAGCGCTGAAGATACAGAATATACAGAATATACAGAGAAGTGCGGTGGAAACACAGTAAACATGGCCACTTCAAATTCACTTTCACTTCAGTGGAAGTAGCCTACATTTGAACATCAAAGATTCCATGTGAAAGGCTGAAATGTACCCATAATGCATCCTTCCATGTTTCCACTCCGATCTCTTCAGGCATTATTGTTTGAGTACATCCCAAATCCGTCCTTCTTAATACACTGAAATGCAATGGCTTATCCAGCACTTTGAAAAAAATCACATGACACTCAGAGTACAGTATTTTGTTTGCACTTTCACTTACAAAGGGGCAGGAACACTACAAAGTATGGCTTTGGGTCCAGAGCAGTGAATTATTCTTGAGTGACTCTTTGCCCCTCTCCGCCTTCCCTGTCATCATCCATCTGGACTGGAGCATGGAATTATTGAAATCTATCCAGAGATATAAATATGTATTAATGATTATGCAGAGCAATAACGTGGGTGGATTAAACATGCATCAATGTAAATGGCCAGTGACAAGCCACTGTATAAAATGGATTGATGGTGTTTGAGAACAAGTTTTCAATGCGTGGATTAAGCCATAGACTGATCCGTCAGTCTATGGCTGTTTTCATTAATTTCCTCCAAAAGTCTTTCAACATTGTGGCGGCAGGACAACTTGAACTGTCCTCCATTCAGAGAGAGAAAGATTGAGAGAAAAATGTAACCAAGGATTAAGTTTTTTAATTTCTAGTTTCTAGGTGTGACTAGAAGGCTGCTCAGGAGGAGCTTCAGCATGAGACAAAGACACAGACAGTCATACCCATCAGACAAGAGATGTGCAATGTTTCCTTCACTAGAGATGATAGGAAAATCATTGTGCGACAATCCAGAGCCTTTGTCACCTAACGCAAACCCTGTTGTCATATCTGAAATCAACCGGGGACGCACCTTCTTATGTTGTTTCCCTGCTTTGTGGGGTTTTGATGAGAGTGTTTGTTTGCACTGCAACGACAGTGACAATTTGTGTGTTCATGTTTGTGTGTGTATGTGTGTGTTTGTGTGCTGTACAGTAGTTCTCGCCCCCTCTCCCCACTGTGCTCCTTAATTAGAGTGTCTCAGGCTGTGGGGAAAACCCTGGCACACCGCCTGCCTGCCTGCCTGCCTCTCCGCTTTTGTCTCCTCATCTTCTCATCCTCCGGAGCTAAAGCAGCCCAATCATGAATATACCTGTCTATCTGGGTGCAGGGCACGCTACTCCTCTTTCCCCTTCACTGTAATGAGGATCAACTCCTCCAGACTTTCGCATACCTTTGAAGGCATTTTTTTTTCTTCACCCAGTTTCCCCTTTTTAACATCAAGGTTGACAGGAATAAAGATTCTCTGGCTTCTCCGAATTAGAAACCTCTGTATCTCAATCATGAAGGACAAACAAGGGCATTTCTGGCTGCATGTGTATGTTTAGCCAGTGGACAGGAGGAGGCTGAGGAGGCATCTGTCCCCATACACAATCTTTGTGTGACAGAATGTAGGCCCACAGCGCTGACATGCTCATTCACTGAGCCTCGGGCTGTTTGCTTAAGAACAGCAAAATGAAGGTGGGTGTGTGGGTGCCTGTGTTTCTGTGGCTTTTGTCTGTGTGCCCTTGACTGCATCTGTGCATACAGTATGTACGGATATGCACAAGTGAATGCATGAGTGCATGAATGCGTGTGTGTGTGTGTGTGTATGTGTGTTTGTCGAGGCTGTTCCTCACATTCTGTTCTCTGATTCATAGCCTGGGCTACATGGCTTTTTGTCTGCCTGATTTAGCAGAACAGACCTTCTGCTTTTCTTAGTAATGCTGACAGATTTACTGACTTACTTCACCAACGGGGCACAACAGCAGAGCTGGCAACTATTGGGGCTTTGGCTGGGTTATCAGCAAGACAGATTGAAGGCTCTGCTCAAGCTGTTCTTCATTAGCGACAGCCAGCGTCTCCACGATATGAGAATAGCAGCACTATCATCTGTCCTCCGTGAGAGAGATTAAAATGGTGTCCAGTAATTACCTCTCCAAACTTACATCACATACAACAGGGGGCAAATCTGTGGTCATTTGTTGTTCATCATGCTTATGTGAAAACCACTGTGCTGTGTTTGTCCATCAGTCAAAATACTTATTTACTAGAAATGGAAATCTGGAACGGTGAGTGAAAATAAATTCTATAATTGCGACAGAGGCAAAAGGGAAAGCTTGTGCAAAAAGTAATCGCCTTGCAATACAACTGGACAGGTGCATTTATCAAAGTATTTGTGTTCATACCACAGAGAGAATCCAACCCTTTTAAGCCTCACAGTCTCACCAATGTGAAGATGCAATATTAGCTATGCAGCATCCAAACATAATAACACTGAAGACCTGTGCTATTCAGTGGATGCTTTTTAAGCCTCACCTGTTACATAATTACTGGCCTTACAGGTGAAGGACGAGATTTTCAGTGAAGCCTCTTTATTATTAAGCAAGGTCAGAGGTTATCCAATTTATAAACATCCTGCATTGTATTAGTATCTCTAATACTCGACCTGGGTCAAGTATAGGAGATATTATCTGGGTACAGAATGAAGAATGGTAAAATCCTTTGTTGTCCTTCCTGTCTGTATCCACAGCCTTGGCCATCCGCTCTCAGACTGCCTCACGTAATGGCAATTAGCTCTGGCTGTCATAGCAACTAGTATGAGCTTTCTATCATTTTACAAACAGAATATCAACCCAGGCCTATCTTTCTTTAGTGCAACTAAAAACAGCTGTGAGGAGGTTTTTTTTTCACTTTAGTGGAAAAAACTATTTTTATATTGCTAAAATCTGATTTAAGTTAGCTGACATTCATCTTGGTGTAGACAGGCGTTCATTGCACGCATTATGGCTCCATGTGAACCACATCAAAACTGATTTGGAGACAGCAGTCATTGTACTCCTTGAATAGCAACATGTCCTGTTTCTCTCTCCATTCAGACAGGTCAGATCTCAGGTTTTAAGTATCACTGAGCTACCACATTTTCAAGTGAATGGAAAATCCAACTTGTTTTTGATCTGATTTTTATGAGCTCCATTGATAATGCATGTTACAGGGATTTAAACCAAAATTGAGGCTCAAATTATATATTAAAGAGTTTTCTAATGGATCACTTCTGTTTTGGATTTCATCCTGGTTCAAAATAACTCCTAAACTAGGATTTCATGGATAAACTTAGTATTAACCTCCTATATTCCAAAGACCTGGGAGATTGTGGCTGTTACAGAGAAAGCATCACAGCTATAAAACATTTGGGCCTTATTAGAATCCAGTGTACAAGCTTTTGAAGCCTCACAAATTTAAGTATTGAATATACAGTGTAGATATAGTCGTGTCCCAACTCTGGAAAAAGTTTGTGCTTGCTCAACCATGTATTTTAAATTGTGCCAAAGTGTAGGCTGATAGAGAAAAGAAAGTACACTCAACTGAAGCTGAGTGTACTTGCTGGCACACGATATTGGCCAACAAAGATGTTATGTACCAATACCTAGGATGTGATGTAACAGTTCCTTGTACCGTAATCCATCGTGAGCATCCATGCAGAGACCCAATTCAGATCCACATTTGGTTACCACAGAGGACATCAGACTAGGCTGTCATAGACCATATAGGACCATCAGACAAGTCCCTTCACTAACCACCAACCCCCCTAATCCAACCAAATTTAATTTCTAAACTCTCTGCTGGTTTTAACAACAATTAGCAAGTGGGCCGGCTGACCCTTCTGGCGTGAAACAGCCTGCTCAGCAGTTTAGACACAGAATCATATCAGTAAACAGTAAGCCTAACTGTGTAAGACAATTATAGCAAGAGGATGGTGTATGAGTAACCACTCCTGCTACCATAGCTATGCCCTCATATGATATATAACTCCTGTCTTAGTCATAAGATATATTTCCATATTTGGACCCCAGCTGGTATCTTTCTTTTCAGCCAGGATGTGTTTAGGATACACAGGAGGGTTCAGAATAAGGTTATGCTACCAACCCAATACGGCAACATAGTAGCAAAAGCAATAACCTACTTTAATTATACTGCTAAGAAACATGGGAGAGTTAGGAAATCTTCAGAAAACACCTAGAAACACCTTCAGCATCCCTTGGCAACTGTCCTATTTAAAAGGTGACTGAAATTCCTACTATACATACATACATACATACATACATACTGTACATACATACATACATACTGTACATACATACATACATACTGTACATACATACATACATACATACATACTGTACATACATACATATATACCTACTTAAATAAATACTTCCATATCCCTGAAATCCTTCCATGCCCCAAAAGGCTTACTTTTTTACTCATGAATCTTCAGACCTATAAACTCTCAAAATTATTACTGCTTAAAACCAAAAATGACAAAATAATTGTGAAATTTAAGGGATTAAGTAGTTCTGCATATGAATTAACACATTAGTTCAACACATGTAGAGCTGTTGCAAGTTTTGAATAAGCACATTTTGTCTCCACTCAAGAGCTCTTAATTGTGAACATCAAAAGCCGTCTCAATAATTAGAGGGAGAGAGAAGAGAGAGAGAGAGTGAACATTTAAATATTGTCAGTGCGGCATAATGATTCCAGTCACAAAGGTGCTCCCATGCCCTCTGCAGTCAGTATCAAGGCAAAAAGCATAGCAGCCGAGAGAGAAGGTATATTTGCTTACCAAAGCCGTCCTCCAAGCAGCTGTGCATCAAAAACCCAGGAATAAGAGAGTTAAAGAGAAGAGGAACAAACAGCCTTGGGAGCGAGGATGAAAAATAATTCATGGGAATATCTTTGGAGCCGATGTGTTGCATGGTAACAAGGACTGCATTCCAGTATCTGGACCAGGCATTGATTAAAAACTTCTCTTTTATCTCTAAGCTCTTTCTTTAAGCCTTTGTTTTTAGGGCAGATCCAGAGAAGCTGACTTTGTGTATGACGGCCATTAGTGCCTGGATGTATGATAACTCTTTAGCCTAATGAGCAGAAGATAAGTCGGGGAAAGGTAGGTGAGAACGCAATGCAAGGAGGTAGAAGAAGTGGTAAGGTGTTTCTCTCTGCCAGGTAGGGATAACAACATCAAACAGGATCACTGACGCTCACTGTTTTTGATCTTTGAAATATTCCCCCAACAACAATACATCCTGTGCATCTCAGTCTGTCAGTGTCTTTACCACTTGGAATAACACCAGAGATCCAGAACTGGGTTAAGTGAGCTGAAGGATCCACTGGAAGAAGTGGGTTTGCACTGTAACATACCTAAAAAATGTCATGACCCTCTGAACTCCAGCCTGAGGAAGAGGGTAAATAAATGTCATCTAATTGTGTGCCTGTCCCTTGGAGAGAGTGGAATTGGCAGAGGCAGCATGGACACCTCAGCTTGGCAGTAGGCAGCAGGCCATTTCCACCTCGACTCTGGCCTGCAGGACTCAGTTTCTATCTAGCATGTGTCTTTAGTGTGGGTTCAGTATCTGTATCGCATGTACTGGGGGAGGATTGTGGAAAACTCTGATATGAGTCAGAGATTGAGGATCATACTCTTGACATTTCTGTTATACTGCAGGACAAGATAATGTACATTAACATTGGATGGCAAAAAAAAAAGGCTGAAAAATTCAACAGGCAGCTCCACTGCCTCCTTCACAAAGTCATGTGTATTCTGTGTATATTTCCTCCTTTCCTATAGAGAAAATAGTAGATTTGTACCTGATGTTGTCATGACAACAAACCCCTGCAGTAAAATAGATGGAGATCAGCAGATCAAGTGTCCATTAATAAATCATTACATTGATAGCAAAGACCTGCTAGCTTGTTTGGCTTGTAGGAAAGAGTGACCATGTAAACCTCTCTCATGTTTCCCCGTAGGAGAGTCTGTTTGATCCTCACATCCTCGCTGCAACTTGGCTCCGTTCAGCATCCTGTGAAAACTAGGATGCTGCCAGCAAAGACCTCTTCCCAATGCAGTTCTTATGTAATCTGCATTGGCTCTATGCTTCAGTTCCCCCTTTGAGTACATGCGAGAACATCCTTCTAGTGTGTGTGTATTCTCAGCGCTATTCCTTACAGCTCCCTTGTCACTTAGGATCAATGTCATCGCTCGGCTCACTGTTTCTCTTAGATCTGCCCCTCCTTCTCTAACACCCCAGTGTCCATATCTA